>NC_056726.1:259268334-259483334 GCF_019279795.1 Protopterus annectens | reverse complement strand
GGTGTATGTTCACAGTCCCTGGTAACACTGTCTTGTGTGTTTCCTGTAGTCAGCACAGATTACATACCACAGGCATAGGTATCTGTAAGTAGGGGTACATGGTACTATAAGGTACACAGGTAATGCTCATCTGTGTCGGCATACATCTGTGTGTTGTATGTATGTCTGATGTGTGTTTAATGATGCCTGTACCATGCCTGCAATGACATGTGTGTTACAGGTTATGTGTGTGTACCTAGCAACATGTATACTCTGTTACAGCAGTATGCCAGCTATATTAACAACCGTGCACATATGTTAGGTAGGGGTATGGCATCAAAGACTAGGGTGGTTTACCAGTAATACTGTAAATGTACATGACATTCATTGCATTGGATGACATATTTCTTCATGCATTAGCTTGATATATACCCACGGGGCAAGGTTGTGCATTGTATCCCAAACAGTGTGCCGACTACTGGTGTATACTGGTGTGTTATATGGAGTGTTGCAGGCACTGTCAGCCAGCTGTGGGCTGAGCACTGATATGTGGTATTGAATGTGTGTATCCTCTGATAGACAGATAGATGCTATATATATATGGCAGTTACGTGATATCTGTACTTCATAATGTTAAGTGTGCTACATGACATGCTCACACATATCGTTTAATTGTCTTCCAGGGTTATGGCTCATCAATGTAATCCATAGTATTCAGCTGTGGAGGAGCAGGAAATTCTGAACAGCCTGGTGCAGCACTATAACCTGCTTTTTTTCCAGGGCCAGCCAGCACCAGCATGACCGTACTGCACTGTGGCAAGACCTTGTTAGCCGGGAAAATGATATAGGCATGCATAACCAGACACATGAGCAGGTACGCCATCACTGCAGTGATTTAATTAGACATGTCTGGTGGCATGCGTCTGATATCCATAGGCAACAGCTTGCCACAGGTGGTGGGGTGGCCATACATCCCCCTCACCAGAGTGGAGGAGCTGCTCCTAAGCGTGGTGGCTCCTGGACTACAGCAGCAACAGGGTCACACATATGTCATCATGGAGTCTGGAGCCACCCAGCAGGATGACATGGAGCATGCAGGTAATACGCCCTAGCTGTAGACTACCATTAGCTGTATTGTTAGAATATGCATATGTGAGATGTGTATTCTGTGTTTAGCAGTTGTGCTGCCTAACGTGTGAAATACTGATATTTGGAATAGTATCCGTACACCTGTGACTGTTGACTGTTGTTCCACTGTCGTTTAGCACACTCACAGTAGCAATGCCACAGTTGTGGCCACTGACAAACTGTGTCATATTCTTCTAGGTCCCTCTGGTGTGACAGTAGGGCAGACAATACATGCTGGTGAGTGTGTTAACACTTTAATATTGGTAATGAAATGTGCATGTCATAGGTGAGGTGTAGGCCATGTACACGTAACACACCTACGCAGAATGCATGCTGTGCATGTTTGCTGTGAGACATCAATCATCTCAGTAAAGTCAGTAGCTGCCTCAATCACATGCAATGCACAGTGCAGCAGACACAATTGTGGCAACACTGTACTGCACATTGGATATGCATAGTTGCTACAGCTGTACACAACGGAACACGTTTATCATACGCAGTACACAACAACTTGCTACATTTGGCATTACCACACACCCGCTGTAAGGTCACACTTCAGTATCCCACATGTCATGCACACACACATGATGTACCTCAGGGGTAGAGGCCTATCATGGGGCTGTGCAACACTCTGCGACACATAACAAAGTCATGTTAGGCAATGCTCCCTATTGGGCACCTCACACACCCATGTGCAAGGTGGCTGTGTAATTGTGAACATAGCCACGGCACTGCAGTTCAAGTACAGCATGCTAGGCAGTGGTCTTGCACACATTAGTAGCTGTGAGTGACCACAAGATGCATGTTGATGATTGCACAGGGTACTACACCCCATCCAGTTACAGTGACCACAGTACTACTCATAGCAGTCATTGATTTGCACCTCAGTGTTGTGTGTGTGCAAACATATGCACCTATACACAATATGCATAGCATGTTGTCTGTGTGCTTACATTTGCCAGTATACACAATATGCACAGCAATCACCATCCACACAAAGTGTCACATACATGTCCTGGTATGCTAGTGGGTGTATAGGTCACATGACACCCATTGGGTATGTGTGCTGTTTAATGTTGCAGTAGTGTAGCATGCCATGCCATGTCTGGCACCCACATATCTGCAATATGTCCCACACTCACTATAACCACTGTACACTGGCCATGTCGAGCATTGGGATTCCTTCATGTCAACATGCAATGCACATCCCGTGTGTGTACATAGCATGCATGTGCTACACCCGTGCCCACTATTATCTGCTATGGACACAGACACTGCACTCAGACATGGATATCTGTGTCACACAGATAACACATGCAGCCATGACATGTATACTTGTGAGCGATGGTGCACAGGCCATTACAGAACTGATAATACCTGCACAGCAATGCTGTGTCCATGTACACATTGTGTTCCAGGTGTAGCCACTCACTGAACAACTACACAGTTGCATCAAAGCCATGTATACTGCCATTTAATAGGGGTGTCTACACTTGCACTGCATGGTCTTGTGCAACACATATTCTGCATGCTGACACGTGTGTGGTGACTGTCTACCTTGTGATACTGACACCCACCTTCACCCACTATAGAGTATTTGTTGGATTGCTGGATGTGTGTGTATGTGCTTTAGTGAGGTGTGTATTAGTGTTCATGTGTGCATGTGTGCATGTGTGCATGTGTTCATGGGTGCATGTGTTCATGTGTGCATGTGTTCATGTGTGCATGTGTGCATGTGCAGACCGTAACATGTGTTTCCTGTCTTCCTCTCACAGGTGTTGAGTTAGGGGTTGGCAAAAGCAGCAGGCAACCTGAAGCCACTGCCACAAATAGTGGTGATGATGACACATGTATATTGGCACAGGAAGATTTGACAGGGTCCGTCGTTGGTCTGCCAATCGACAGTACACAGCGTTCAACACCATCTATGCGTACACTCATACTGTCATTACATCCCTCACCACCAATGGCCATAGGCGAGGGACAGCATACAGTTGGCATTGACCAGGAGAGTGTGGTACCCATGGCACATGCATCCCCTCACAGCAGCCATAGCCATAGACCTGGAATGGTAACACATAGGCAGAGGTCCCGGGGTTCTCGGGGGAGCACCACTGGTCATATTGCCCTGGAAAGCATGCCCTCACAGGTCTTACGATGACCAGTATGTTCTGGGCTGTAATGCAGGCTCAGGCACATATGGAACGGTACACCAGACAGGGACTTAGGGCGCAGGGGGCACATTACACCGCTATCAATGACAGCATCCGTGACCTTGCCGGTGCCATCCGGACTTACACCGAGGTCATTGATAGACATTGGGGGGAGACATTAGATGCCCCCCATAACATATCTTCCATGAGCCAGGACCGTGCGGGACGGTTGCGACGTCGACGCGGATGCATGCCAGCAATAGCTGGCAGTGGTCACGGACAGCCCACAGTTCACAGCCACTCCTGTAGTGGCAGTACCAGCCCCAGCAATGCTGGGGCTGGCCTGTCCATTGACCATATCAGTAGACCACGTGCACATGGCTCTGGCCAGTCCCAGCAGGGACATGGGTCCAGTCATCATACCTCTGCCTCTGATGACAGTACCCAGTCAGGGTTGGTACCCGATACTGTCCGTAGCACCCCTGTCAGGCACAAGTACTGTGTCCGTGGCTGGAGACAGTGATCTGTACAGCCTAGCAGGTACAGTCTGTGGCTGTCCCACAAACTACCGTATATGGCAGCCACATGGTGGAGCTGTGTGCATGCAGACACACACACATTAACCAAACAACTAGGGCTCACACATACACACACACACATTACATCAACATTGGCCCATGCTGTACTGTTGTCCCTCACACACACACACACACACACACACACACACACACACACACACACACACACACACACACACACATGTCGATTGGATGGGTCAATGTCAGGCTCTGGCAAACAACATAACGCCCTGTGCATATGATGATACCTGTGTCACCTCCTGTCATCTACATCATTGACGGAGGGACAGGCTAACATGGTGCTGATGCACAGGGTGACACTATAGCAGTTTAGCAATAATAGCAAGTTGTCAACAAGGAAGTGCAACGACATTCTTGTAGGTATATCTGAGCGGACATTATGCATCAAAGCTCTGATTGTCAATGTAGCATTGTTTACACCACTGTTAGGTCTGAGTATGTATTTTCCACCCATATGCCACTTGGCTGAAGTGTAATGTGTTGCCAACATGTGTTAGTGAGTGGACAGTACGTGTGTGATGTGTGCAGTACAGATTAGCAAGTGTACATCTGTGAACATGGTGGGTGTGCACTGTCTGCATGTACATGCATAATGGACACATGGGACGTGTGGCATGCTCTGTCGTACACATTGTTAACATCTCATAGTATCTTTCAATGGCCAGTATGCATTCTACTACAGTTATGTACTAACATGGGTAGACATATGTATGACATGGGTTGACACTATGCTGTGGGTGATACCGTTAATATCTGTCAATGATTTGCGGTCTGGTAGTATACACAACCTCAACAGAATGACTATAATCAATCATTGGATGATGTCCTGACAAATGACACACAGTAGTAGGGAACCCAGTAACAATTGGATCCTTCCGGTGCTACACTATAACACTAACCAGTGGTAATGACCGCCACCCATTCCTGTGACCACACCTGTTTGGCATATAGCCCCCTTAGGTACATACAGACACACTAGGGATATGTCCATCCAAATCTGGAAATGCATGGATTGGCCTACAATGCATTCCCTGGATGGGACGCATATCCTACACAAGGGTATCATACAGACAGATAGCTGTTGTCTGATACATGCTGTATAGCAGTAAGCCGACTATGGCATAGTCATCCTCATGTACTATAGATACTATCCCATCAATACCACACAGGTGGTAGCCCTCAGCATGTATGTTGGGTACCAATGTGTACATACAGACTCATGTTATGTCATGTGTCCCTTGGTATCCACATATCCATAGGTATTGTGGAGTCCCATGGTGTATCACATAAGACATTACAGGCCTGAATGCATATCCACAAGGCAGTCATACACCTATAAAGACTGTCCATTCTTGGCAGTCTTTGTTGTGTATGACCATGTCTGACATATACCCCAGGCATATACCCTCACTCACACTACTCTTAATTAACTGTCATGGGTGTGTGTGCCACAGATAACCTTGGCCACAGAACACGACAGTGGACAGCCTTGTCACATACATACATATGTGACCTACGATCTGAGAAGCAGTGGCACAACCTGTCAATGGAAACAAATGTATTCATGTAGTATGCAGGCTTCACACCTATGTACTGATTGAGGGGACATGTACACATATATATTTGCCATGCAGATACCTGATGTGTGCAATGCACTTACTGTTGTAATCATACTATGTCATACCATAGTAAAAGCAAAACCCACACTGCATTGACCAACAGTAATATGCACACAGTTAGCATTTGGAGGATTCAAACCCCTACCTAGCTATATTATGATACTAGAGAGGGATGCATTAACAGGGCGCACTATCTGCTTTATTGGGTGGTTTCCCTTCTCCGGCTGTATTTGTAGGATGGTGACATCATCAGACTTTCCAAAGTGGAATGTACCTCTTTTAATGTGTTTTCCCAGTCTCCAAAAAGGGGACACCTCTCAAAGGAAACTGCACACATACACATCCCCCCCCACACACACACTCTCATTGTTTGCAAGATTCAAACCCCTATCTAACTAGGTTATGATACTAGAGAAAAATGCATTAACATGGTGAGCTATTTGCTTTATTGGCTGGTTTTCCTTCTCCTGCTGTATCTGTAGGATGGTGACATCATCAGACTTCCCAAAGTGGAATGTACCTCTTTTAATGTGTTTTCCCAGTCTCCAAAAAGTGGACACCTTTCAAAGGAAACTGCACACATACACCCCTCCCCACACACACACACTCAGTGTTTATAGGATTCAAACCCCTACTTAACTATATTATGATACTAGAGAGAGAGAGATGCATTAACACAGCGTGCTAGTTGTTTTACTGCCTTGTTTCTCTTCTCCTGCTGTATTTGTAGGATGGTGACATCATCAGACTTTCCAAAGTGGAATGTACCTCTTTTAATGTGTTTTCCCAGTCTCCAAAAGGGGGACACCTCTCAAAGTAAACTGCACACATACACACCCCCCACACACACTCTCACTGTTTGCAGGATTCAAATCCCTACTTAACTATGTTATGATAATAGAGAAAGACGCATTAACATGGCGCGCTATTTGTTTTACTGGCTGGTTTCCCTTCTCCTGCTGTATTTGTAGGATGGTGACATCATCAGACTTTCCAATGTGGAATGTACCTCTTTTAATGTGTTTTCACAGTCTCCAAAAAGGGGACACCTCTCAAAGGAAACTGCACACATACACACCCCCCACACACACTCTCACTGTTTGCAGGATTCAAATCCCTACTTAACTATGCTATGATAATAGAGAAAGACGCATTAACATGGCGTGCTATTTGTTTTACTGGTGGTTTCCCTTCTCCTGCTGTATTTGTAGGATGGTGACATCATCAGACTTTCCAGTGTGGAATGTACCTCTTTTAATGTGTTTTCCCAGTCTCCAAAAAGGGGACACCTCTCAAAGGAAACTGCACACATACACACAACCCCCCGCACTCTCACTGCTTGCAGGATTCAAACCCCTACCTAACTATGTTAGGATAACAGAGAAATAACTCACAACCCCCCCGCACTCTCACTGCTTGCAGGATTCAAACCCCTACCTAACTATGTTAGGATAATAGAGAAAGAAGCATTAACATGGCACGCTATTTGCTTTACTGGCTGGTTTCCCTTCTCCTGCTGTATTTATAGGATGGTGACATCATCAGACTTGACATGGTGATGTGTGTAAACTTTGTTTTATGCCATTCCAGGAATGGTCCATGTGGGTCAGCAGGTGTCAACAGCCTGAACAAGACCTCCGAATCCTTACCTTGTGTGATCTATCTGTGGACACATTGGCATTCCGTCATATGTCAACACATATTTATGCACAGCTTGTTGGTTTTGTGGATATTACATGTATCTGGGATGCTGATAAAGGGCTATTCAAAGCCTATGTGACACATGTGTAGATGTGTTCATTGATGTATGTCCTGGGTGGCTGCCTTGCAAACAGTCTAGCATGTTTGGGAACCATGATCCGCACATGAACATACCACAGTTGGTAGGGTTGTGTGTATGTCAGCTTCCAATAGCTCTGTTTATGACTGCAACCATGATGGACTCCATGACCTTGCAGATCAGACTTCATAGGCGTACTGGGCTTGACTTCCCATGGTGTGTTGTGCACCAACACTTGTGGAGAGTGCCATATGTAGCTGTGACACATTCAATGGTTCCGCATCCTGTGTAGGGGGTGAGGCTCAGCTGACTGTTCAGGTGCATGATCTGTTTGTTCTGTAGTTCGTGCATGACACATATTGGGAATCAATGTATTCCACTTGCTGCCATGCTTTTGACAATGGGGGTAGCTGCTCATCCATTCTACATGTGATATCTCCTGGTATGATGATATGGACTATTGTCAGTGGGAGGTGGGTATGTACATATGGGCCTGTCTGTCATGATGTCGGCATTGTCACTCAGGTACAGTTGGCCCTAACTCAGGACATATATGGATGTACATTGCTATTTATGACATAGCTGAAGGAGGTGTCATGATTCAGTCTGGACTCCTTCTCAGCTACTCTTTACAAAACACCAACGAACATGAGCACTACTCCCTGTTATACTCTTTTACATGCTTAACACCCTACTGATCCTTTGTGATCAGGCTACAGAGTATGTCATGATAATATCCTGGCATGTCCAGGGGTCGTTTTTTTGTTTACTCTCCAGTCCAGCTAGTGGATATTGTGATATTGACACAATGTCACATCTGCCTCATGTACACAGACTACCCTCTCCTCCTCCCGACAAACTCAGATATATGTGTGAGATGCACCTATATAGACATACAGGGTGCTGAACTCTCTCGACCCATGACTGGCACAGTCTATCAGGTGGTGAAGGTAACCACACACACCACATATCAGTCTCACATATCCTCTAGCAACAGCACTCAATCCACATTAGCACACATTGACATACTCAGATGCTGTAAATGTACTCTACCTATGCAGCAGAGACCTCCAAAGCAGACACACACACACACACACACACACACACACACACACACACACACCTGCTACCCCACTACAATGCCCACATATCACATAGTTCACAATGTCAGTGTGCCACACAGTCAATGCCCTTCAGGCTAAACAACACACCTAATGCACTTGTAATAGGCGACACTTATTGTCAGACACACTGACATACCACTCACCAGCCCTAACAAGGGAATAGTCACTTTGGGCTGTCTGTTGGGTGCCAGGATCTGCTGCATAATGCAGGCAGTCAGGTCACTCCAAAGCAAGTACAGAACTGGCACCATAATTGTCCATGCTGGTGTGTATAACCTCAGATGTTACTCCCTGGACCACATGACATGATACATGGAGGAACACTCTGATCATGTAGCCCAGGCCAGTATGACCCTGACCTTGTCGAGCATCTTACACCCACCAATTATGACATCACAGTATACGGACACACATATCACATTTAACAGTTGCCTAACAAATTTGTTTAATTCATAGGGGATACAGTGTCTGTCTGCCTATGGTGACATACTCAACATGCCATGTAGCTTCACTATGGACAGCTTGCACCTGTCACCCTTGGACTTTGGAATGCTGGCTAAGGCTCTTGCTACCACCATAGTGCCTTTTCTAAGCAGGGCTCAGAAAACAAACCCACCTCCCTAGACATTACAGGTTAAATCAAACTAAGGGTAATGCTGCTCAATAACAGTTGTGTTAACCTCATATTGCAGCCACTCAGGACTCTCCTCAGTATGGAGAATAGCGATATCTGTGCACTGACAGACACCTGGTTCAGGCTCACTTATGCACACCAGCACTACCAGGTTATGTTTCATACCATGCTGTCTGATAGCAAGCCTTGGAACAGACAACACAACTAGGGGAAGTATCCATATACATCACAGATACACACACCTCCGGGTTAGTAGCACTGCACAAAGCATCACAGACCATACATATGCAACTACCATTGTGCAATACTGCCTTTCAGTTTGTTGCCTGCTACAGAACACACTCACAAACTCAGGAACCACACTCGGCTTTCGTGGGAACTATGAAGAATATGAGGGTCTCCACAAACACCATTATATTGTGTGACTTCATATACACAAATATTGACTGGGAATACTACTCAAGCCCTGACATCCTAACCCAACAGTCGCTACAATTTGTATACTCATATGCTATGGCACAACCAGTCAGCACAGCCACAAGGGGGAATACATATTGGACCTGATCATCACCAACATGGGGACTCTATGTTCCACACCAGCGATATACCCCTCATTGGTAAGGTCAGAACATACATGTATCTCACTGGACATACATATACTCTCCACACACCCATCCTGGGTAATCTTGGTGAACTTCTCATGAGCCAACGTCTCACTTCTCCACAGCAAGGTGGTATCCTTCAGAGACCCTGAGACAGTGGCAAATATGGCTCACACTGCTGCATCCTTTACATACACATTCTATGGACACCTAGTGGACTGCATAGATTGTGCTATCCCAAATAACAACAGGACTCACTACTCCAATGGCAGGGGACCTGTCTGGTAGACCCCAGCCATTAATAAGTTGTACAAAGTCAGGAGGAAGCTACTACATGATAGAGCACAATCCCAGACTGGGAAGGCATCTGTGATCTGTACTAGTAGACAGCTACGATCACTCATGAACTTTTCTAAGGGCCGCTTCTACCGGACAATTGCAACAGACAAGTAGGACTATCACACGGCCTTCTTCAGTTATGTCAGGAACCTGGGTGGACACTCACTGTTATGCTGTGAGTTAATTCATACTGACTAAACCTACCCTGAACCCACTGGCATTGCCAACATCCTGGCAAACAGGTTCAGTGCAGATGTCTGCCACCCATCCACCCTAAGGAGCAACTATCCATCCCAACAGAGTATAACCTCCCTGACATCACACAGTAACAGGTGAGTGCTGACCTCCCCAAAGCGTAACATCACAGTATCAATGTGACCAGACAGTGTCCCAGCCTGCATCTTACAGGAGTATCATGACAGACGTAACCCTCACATTACATCACTGTTCAATATCGGAGTTACCACAGGATATGTACCCAAGGAATGGCGTACAGTGACAGTGGTCCCACTCCACAGAGTTGGTGCCACAATGGACCACTGACAATAATGCCCTATAAGTCTAAGTAGCCTGTTCTGCAAAGCTATGGAGTGTATTGTCATGGGACTCATACACATAGACATTGGGAACCTACGGACACTGTGCCCTACACATTGCCTCTTGAACCTGTTTGTATTCTTTAAACAGCTAACAGGTCCATTGACATAGGGACGGCTGTCCACACAGCCTACCTGAACCTTGCAAAACCTCCCCAAGACTCTGTCTACTAAGAGAGAACATGTCAATACACCGGAAATGTCCAGTTTCGAGAAACATGATAAAGGGTATGCATTTGTCTCCATCTGATGAAGTTCTTCGAAATGAAAACACAGTGTGTATTGAATTGCGTTAATGTGATGTGTTTTACTGGTGGACTGAAGAGTCACTTTATGTATTTTCCCTTTTGATGGACTGAAGAGTCGTTGTTCATTAAAGCATAGTGTGCTGTTAAGGATTTGTGCCTTCTTCGATCTGTTCTGGTTTCATTACTGGTTGGTTGGTTTTCGGAACAGTGATTCTTTTTTGTTTTTGTCCACACAGCCTACCTGAACCTTGCAAAACCCTTCAACACAATAACCCACTGGGCCATTATGCATAGGCTCACCAGCGTTGATATGGACATATACCTCACAAGATGGATTGATACCTGGATCAGGGATAGCACCCACATGGTCAGAATTGCAGGTGCCATGTCTGACTATACACCAGTTACACGTGTCATCCCACACGGCTCGGTCCTGGGACCTCTCTTGTTCAGTATATATTTGTCTGACGTACAGGCTACCACAGGGGGAATACGGCTGAACATGTTTGCACTTGACTGCAAATTGGGTGCCATAATCAACTCTCCAGCTGCCACATGCATACTCAAACAGGGTCTCACAGAGATGGATGACTGGTGCCTGAGCCATGGCCTACAGCTAAATGCCATTAGTTGCATAGTCATCCCCTTTGGGAATAACAACATGCCCACACATTACCACATAGGTAGTACTCCATTACATATGGTGGGAGTTGTTAGGGGTTTGGGGACATGACTTGTTCGTACTGTCGCCTTTGACATTCACGTTGCCAAAGTGGTTGGACACACCTTCTATGTGGGCCACCTTATCCCATATGGTTTCACATCTAGATCGAGTGAGGTCATTGTGCCCCTATACTCATCACATCCATGCTTGGTTACAATGCCACATTTGGGGTGTACCTTACACAACACCTGCAGCAACTGTACTGGCCACGGAAGTTCCTCACCAAGCAGATCTAGGGACTCACACAGATGCCCTGCACAGTTCAGATGCAGTAACTCCAGCTCTACTCAGTCGCTTACCACCTACTCAGATATGTGTGCCTGTTGTTTACAGATATACCCAACCCAGAATTACTTGACATGCTCCACCTCAGGATATCTGACTCCTTTGGAGCTACACATTCCAGGGACATATACCTCAGCACAGATGTTAATAGGACATTGTGGAGGGACAGATTCTTATCCCAGAGGCTCCACTCAATCCAGAATGTAATTCCAGTTTAACATAGGCAGAGACATCCACTGACCATCTACTGGAGACATCTTGATGACTGTATGGGCGATCGTATGTTTACCCCTGGGATATCTTCTGTGTCCCTGCTAGACAGAGGCACACTAGCCTAAACGTACATAGGCTATCTTGTGTGACCTACTATTCACGCACACATTGTAGTAATCTGACAGGGCTGTGAATGCCAAACACAATCTGGCTAGGCTTGTACATGCCCTAGGGCAGATAGCCTAGTATCGACCTCTGAAACTATGCTAATGTTCAAGATGCACAATGTTTATTGCTGATACTGTTTGCAGGTCTTTATCATCTTTGCTTTACCAGTTTCTATGAACAACTTTGGTATCTGCAGAACATATTTGATTATGACAGGGTTCCACTGTATTATAGATGTGTCTGTTGTCATATAACTGTGTGCACAGGGTGGATTGCTGTATAGTGACAGGTTCCTGAGTTAACACATGCAACTGCCAGATATGTATGGCCCACTGCTGTACTCAGACATGGCCTAAGTGTGTGAGCATGCCCAGTTCTGCCATTCCGTGTTTTGTTGCCTGACATTTGTCTCATTTATTCGTGTGTGAGCATGCCCAGTGTGACCTTTCAGTATGTTGCTATCTGAGGTCCAATACATTTGTTGATGTGTGCGAACATGACCGATATTAACATTTATACTGTGTGTGTTGGAAGTCAGGTTCTGTTCTCACTGCAGGACTCACCTTTGTGTCATATCTCGACAAGGATTATGCTGTGCCTGCAGGGTTTCCATGAAATACTTTGCATAGACTTATCAACATTCCTTCATACAGGATAACCACCGCAATACTGTTATGATTTAGTGGTTCAGTACTTTGGCTATAGTGCACAGTATTCTGGGTTCGAGGCCCATCACTGCTTTATATTTTCATACTGAGCAGACCAGACTGCTTAAGGGCCAGTTAAGCATATATGAGCATGTTGGCTTTTGTTCAGCTATGCCCTACTTAGACCAGGCTTGTCCGACATTGCTCAATATTCACCAACATTGCTGGTCGTTGGCCAATATTACTGAACATTGACCACAGTTGTGCTAGTTGGTGTGTGTGATTTTGTTTGCATATACTACATGGTGGTAAATGCTGTTTAGCACTGCTTTATATTGCTTAACAGATGGCAATCATGCCTTAGGTGATGCTGCAGGGCTGCCTATGTCGGATGCACATACTACACTCCCTGTACATGTTTGAAAGCAGGTAGTGTCAACTTAGGCATCCCTTTTACTATATGTGCAAGTTGGAGAGAGGTATCATTTCCAGGGTTCCTACTGAGCCAGTGTATGTGCTATGCGTTGCCTCTTTGCCAAGGCCAAAGCATACTGGGCACACCTCCTACTGCCTACTGGGGCAGGCTCATGTTGTTCCTCCTCCGAGTCACGCTCTGCCTGTGATGGCCTTGGCAATGGTGGGGGGCTGTTTGGCCCAGGCCTATGCTGGTCCTGCTGCAGCTGTTTTCACAGGATCATATTATGTAGCATAGCACATACCATGACAATTTGGGTACATGTACTTGGTGAGTACTGCAAGGCTCCACCAGATGTGTCCAGGCACCGGAACCGTGACTTGAGCAGCCCAAACACATGCTCTATTACATTATGTGTTTGTGCGTGTGCCTCATTATGGCATTCCTGTTCAGGTGTGTGTACGTTTCTGGTGGGTGTCATCAGCCACGGCTCCAGTGCATAGCCAGCATCCCCCACTAGGTGACCATGTGGGATGTTCCCATTGGCAAATGTCTGGTACAGCTGCGTCAGTTGCCAGATATGGGAATCATGGTAGCTTCCAGGGCAGCCCGCACACACATTTAGTATTATGCCCTGATCATCACACACGACCTGGCAGTTAATGGAGGGGAAGCCCTTGCGGTTGAAGTAGACCCTACCCCACTCACCGGCTGGTGCTTTGATGCGTATGTGCATGCAGTCTATTGCACCCACCACTGCAGGGTATTCCGCTATTTGCTGGAAGAGATGCATATTGCTGGCCAATACCTTGCGGGAATTGGGGAAATATGCATGATCACCGACATGTGCTGACATGGCATCCAGGAACTGGTGCAGTACCCTGGATGCTGATGCCTGTGATATCCCCATCATATCACCAGTTGGTCTCTGGAAGGTACCTGTTGCTAATATTCTTAGGCCAACACATACCTTGGTTTCCACTGGGATGGGTACCCCTCTGTTGGTTCTGTGTGTGAGGCGTGGCCTGCACAGCTCAACAATTTGCTGCAGGAGGTCTCTGTCCACTCTATAGCACTCCACTATCTCCAGCTCATGTAGCCCCTGGTAGGTTACCCTGGGCCTGTACACTCTTCACTGGCTCCTCACTGTGGGTTGTCCAGCAGCATTTCTATTGTCACCACCCTCAGCATGTTGCATATGTCACCTTATAATAGCAATGGCAGCCCCTAACATTTCTTTGTCTCAGTAAAGCTTTTTCAGTTTTCACTTCTATTAGCTTACTGCAGTGTCTCTTGTGAGAAACATTATTGACTGTTGTTTGCAGAGTTTTAAGTGCTAGGCTGGGCTAGACTGGGCTAGTGTACTGCCTGTGTAATTGCCTGATTCTGATTGTTTTCACCTGCTAGCTCTGCTAGTACTCCCTGGTAGCTTCCTACTATTTGTTGTGCTTCCTTTTTCCTTTCTGTTTGCTCAGGGGGGGAGTGCCACGCACACAAGCGCAAACACGTGCACAGTAGCTAACATGCGCACACACATGCTTACACGGACTAAATCTTTCTTATTTGGGTTAAAACACGCGCACACCAGTGCAACCGCACTTACAACACTTTAAACTGCCTTATACATGCTTACTCCGGCTTAAACACGTGCACTCATGCTTACACATGCGCACACTTTCTTACTCGGGTTTACAGGCGCACACACGCGCACATGCACGCTCAGCAAGAAACTTTGGTGTTATTCACGGCATACACCTTCCATTTCTTGCCTTTCCCTAGCCTACCTGTTGACACACCTCTTTCCATGATGTGTTAATGACAGCTGACACATGCCACTCTGTTCCAATGAGCTTCACTTCTTTCATACATACCCCCCTCGTGCTGTCACCTATCTTCTACTCTGTTACTCCCCATATCCTACTCCTACACTCCACTGACTGTGCTCATTTGCTATGTAAACTTGTGATTCACTATCCTAATGCCCATTTACATAGGATTGCCTACTAATGCTTGGTTGCATGTCTTAGACTGAGCTTCCCCCCTTGGCAACCTCTACTCGGTGGCCATGTTGTCTTCAGCCTGCCATTCCCTTGCATTGTACATTGACAATTTCAATAAAATCCACATTTGTGGGTTTTAATATTTAGTATTCTGGGTTTTAGAGTGCAGCCCATTTGCTCGGCACTGCGCTACGCTTAAACATCGGAAATCGGAGAAAAAAAAATAAAATATTTTTATTTTCATATTGCCAAAAAACAAATGCTTGGTGCTGATACCCCAACCAGAGAACAATGATTGAGAAGCCACAAAAACAAAAGAACTCTGGAACGGTGCTGTTATGTATCCAAAAATTTAATAAAAAACTGTCATAAAAAACATACAAACTTCTGAGAGGTAAGCGCTTTCGGGTGTTAACCCTTCTGTCTGAAGAAGGGTTAACACCCGAAAGCGCTTACCTCTCAGAAGTTTGTATGTTTTTTATGACAGTTTTTTATTAAATTTTTGGATACATAACAGCACCGTTCCAGAGTTCTTTTGTTTTTGTGTATTTTCATATTGCATGAGGAAACATTTCACATGGCTGTATATTTGGCCATTGGCATGCTTCCTGCACTGGATGCAACCTTTATTTGGAGCTGTCACGGCTCCGTTTTGCTGTTTGCAGAATGGTACTCAGTTGTCAACTGAGTACATTTCTGCAAATAACACTGCTCTTACTTGGACAGGTTCAGGTTTCCTGAATCACAAATCTACCTAATTTGCATGCCTTTCGCCTGCACTTTTGAGGTAATTTGCATATCCCAGCCCTGTCCGTGTAAGAGCCATTTTAGGAGCTCTCTTACACGCCCCTACAGGTTGTTCTTGGGTCGCTCGTCGGACATGATGGCTGCATGGAGTCTTACCCTACTCTTAGACTCCATGCAAGCCATCGTGAATCCAGCCCCTTATCTTTGTGAAAGATTAATGGTTTCTCAGCAGAAGAGGCTTGCTGTTCTTTGATAAATCAAGACAACACAATAGTCAACAGACAATAGTCAAAAGGAAATGAGAGTTTTATGACAGAATTCTAAGATGTAAACATACATTGATAGGTATATTCACCCATATATTGAACTAATATATTGGTACTTCATATAGGAGTTATTTATAAACAATCCTATATGTCCATCTTATATTTCAAAATGTGACTTTGTTCTTTCAGCACAACTTAGCATTCAGTGTCATTTACAATAGTCTCTTAAATATATCACTTTGTTAGTCCACCAATACATTGTGACTTTGGACTAATAATCTGCATCATCTGTCAATTATCTCTAATGGGTTGGTGAGAGCAGGAGCTCCCCTCAGTAATCTTTTTTTACAGTGGCATAGTACCCCCTCCCTCTAAGGAAACATGAAATTAACTTTTCGCCATCCACTTCATAATTATAATTTTTATCAGTTCCATGAGTAGCTGCAGCAAGCCTCCTGGAAGAGTTTAGTTGACCCACATTATATATCCATCATGCTATTAGATATACATCACCCACTGTCCTAGCAGTATTTAACACTCAAATATTTGGAGGGTTAAGTCTCCTGTGCAAGTGTAATCTGCTTCCTGTACCATATCAGTGAAAGTTTGGCACAATACATCAGTCTTTTAATACAACCATTGAAAGTATTTCTTCCAGCATAGTTCATCTTTCAGATTAATTTCTTCTACTGATATCAGTATCATTTACAATACTCTCATAAATGAGATGAACCACACCTCTGTGAATCTGAACCATCAACCACAGATACTTATCATCTACTAATCTGTATTATCTTCCAGTTTCATCAATATGCTCATGAGTTTATCATCTTTCCTAGCAATCTGTTCATGGAGTAATGTATTACCTACCCTGTTAAATGCAACCTGCTCCCCAACTGATTCAGTCTTCTCTGCCCCATGTTCACCATCATCTAATAAACAGCATTTCCTTCACTTCATCTTGAGGCCAAATACCTCCATTTTGCACACATACTTTATTTTAAAATTTCACTAAAATTATTTCAACCTGACTTGCTATACAGGTAAGTAATCCTATTGATATCAGTATAATAATGATTATGTCATACATCTGCCAATTTGTTTGCAATCAGCTATGAATATGGACCATCCCCCAAAGGCCTATCACTTACCGATTTGGATCATCAACCAGTTTTCGCTAATGCTATTGTGAGCAAAGTTAGTGTCATAGTGATCTGTTTATAGGGTAAGAAGGCACCCTTCCCATAAAGCACAGTCTGCTCCCTAACTAATTATAAATTGTCTTGCAGGGCATCCCTATCCAGACCATCACCATTAATTCACTATCCAAATATAAAATTGTTCCTTCATCATCACTTCATGAGAAATGTCTTATTGATTTAAAATCATGGTCCAATTTATCTATGAGTCATTCTATGACCTTATGTTTCTCTCATGCATCTAATGTTTTGGTTCATCTATCACTCAGCTATGAATTTAGAGTGTCCTGTACTTGAACATATCACTTAACAGACTGGATCATCCACTAATTATTTCAAACTGGCTGGCAAACATAGCGGCTTCCCCAGAAATCTGTTATTGGGGTAGAACCCTCTCTAGGCAAATAAAATTACTATCTCAACACCCACTTCATAATCTTTATTTCTTCAGCTTCCTGAGAGGCTGTAACATCAGGTGCTGTTGCCTCTCTTTTCAATTTCACATAAACCTGTGAGGCTGTAGAAGACTTTTCAGGAGTATTTACCACTTGAATTTAGGAGGCATCAGGATCCCCCTTTGGGAGTGTAACCTACCAGCTTTTTGGACCTGTCTTAATTTACCTTAGCCAGTATCATCTACCCTTACCTATTGCAGAAGTGGTATCTCTCATTTATTCACCCAAACTAGTTCTATAACCTGAATCATATTAGCAGCAAGGGATGGGACTTCCAGCCTTAACATCAACAAAAGCTTTGCCCTTTTGGTTCAGTGGGTGCCTGGAATGGAGAGGAGATATTAATTTCACCCTGCTGAGAAAGAGACCTGACTGTGGTTATACTCAGCTATGACTCTGGACTAGCTGCCTCACAGGTTATTGACTCAGTACCTGGTGTTCCTTGTCCTGCTATTGTTTGCCCCCTTTGCACTTGATGAATACTTGGCTCTGCCTAGAGTTGCTTAACTAGCCCGTTTTCCTTGCCATCACCTGCCAGTCACTTACCTGAGGGGCATACCTCTCAACCTTGTAGAGATAGAAATCTGGACAAAGCCATGAATAAAAGTGTGAGAAAGACCCCACAATAGAGACAATTTTAAATATTGCTCTTAGAAACTTAAAAAAGTTGAGAGAATGACAGGTTTTACATTAGCAGGAATTTTCTGAAGAGTATGAAGCCTGAAACTCAAATGACTGTCATTATTTTCCAACTTTACCCCCCCCTCCCCCAAAGGACCAACCACAATGCTGGAGGAATGCCAGGCACCCAGCGTTACTGCAGCACAGGTTAAAGCTACATTGTTCAAGGCCAAGAATACAGCTTCCATGGGACCTGACAATATCTCTGGATGTCTCCTAGATGAAATACAAAGTGAACTGGCACCACATCTGTGTGCCCTGTTCAATCACAGCCTCACCTCAGGCTTTGTCCCTACCAAATGGCACACTGCTACAGTCATCCCTCACCATAAAGGGGGAGCAACTACAGACCCTAGGAATTATTGCCCCATTAGCCTGATGAGTCTGATATGTAAGGCTATGGAGTGTATCATCATGGACCTAATTAACAAGGATATAGGGAATCTCCAAAGTGTAGATCTCACACAGTTTGGTTTTGTGAAAGGTAGATCCTGCCTGCTCAACCTGGTTGACTTTTTTGAGTCAGTCAACAGAGCTGTTGATGAGGGCAAGGCAGTTCATACAGCCTACCTCGATCTGACCAAGGCCTTTGATACCATTCCCCACTCAGGAATTATTGCTAAACTCACCAAACTAGGCATTAACCCTTATATCACTAGGTGGGTTGCAAACTGGCTCACAGATAGAACCCAAAGTGTGAAAGTAGCAGACTCCAAGTCATATTGCCGACCACTCACAAGTGGAGTCCCACAGGGATCAGTCCTGGGTCCTCTCCTGTTTGCCATCTACTTCTCAGAAGCCATTATTAATTCCCCAAGTGCTGTACACATCCTACAGAAAGGCCTCGCTGAGACCAATGACTGGTGTCAAAACCATGGCCTTAAGCTTAATGCCAAAAAAATGCGTCATCATCCCTTTTGAGAAAAACTCAGTTCCCACTAATTACTGCATTGATGGGAGCCCGCTGAACACTGAAGGCATTATAAGAGATCTGGGGACAAAGTTGACAGCAACCTCTCCTTCGAACACCACGTTGCCACTGTGGTCAGAAACTCCTTCTGTGTGGCACATCTCATTACCAAGGGTTTTGTATCTAGGAAGAAAGAGGTCATCATCTCTCTCTACTCTTCCCTCATTAGGGCAATCATCGAGTATAATGCCACATTTGGCATGTACCTCACTAGACACCTGTAACAGCTAGAAAGGTCACAAAAGTGCCTCACAAAGCGGATCCTAGGCCTTAAACACATGTCCTACACTGACAGACTCAAAAAACTCCAGCTATTCACTGTCTCATATCGTCTACTAACAGGCAATCTCTGCTTGACTTACAAAGCCATGTCTGACTCAGCTGTGTTAGAAATGCTACATATAAAGAAATCCTAATCCCTCTGCACCACACGCTCCAGAGACCTCCACTTCATTACCACAATCAAAGAAACATGCTGGAGGGACAGATTCATAACCCAGAGACTGCCCATGCTCTAGAATAGACTTCCCGTACATGTCAAGCAGAGCACCTCACTGGCTGTTTTCAAGAGAAATCTTGATGAGTAGATCGGAAATAGAAAGTTCACCCTGGAGATCACTCCAGTGGCTCTGTTTGATAAAGGCACTGGGAACCAATATCGGGCGGCACAATTCCAGAACACTTCTACTAGGCTTGTAAAGGCTCCAGGGCCATTAGCCTAGTACACGCATATGAACCTATGAAGTGATTTGCTACTTGTTGCCAGAAAATTACAATTTTACAAAAAGTGGGCAAAAAATATAAGGCAAAAATATGGACATTCTGCAAAAATATGTACAGTTGGGAGGCACAGGGGAGGCCAAGGTAATGTAGCCTGTTTCCAAGCTCCCTTTGTTTATGATGGGCTGGAGATGAGAAAGTTTAGTACATCAATTGTGTAATAATGGTTAGAAGGGTCACAACTCAGTTAAATATTAAAAACTGGACCTAAACAATCACTTCAAGGGATGAAGTACATGCTTATTCTTCAAGAAAAATGGATGCTCAAAATGTAATAAAGAAGGAGGACATTAGCATTTTTTGTTGAGTTAAAAACACATAGTTAAAATCAAATGAAGCTTAGACCCTGAAAAAGGAAACTGCAAGACTGGGTGTAATCTTTTAAATATTAGCATGCAGAATTGATCAAAATTTTACCAGCTACAGCAGCAGACTTAAATAAGAAAGTAGCTTCTAACATTGGTTGTGATAGGCTGAGTGTGTAAAGCACTATTCTGAATGTGTTTACTGTAGGGAAAATTCTGTTTTCCCCAAGGTGCAACAACCTTAGAATTTTTTTTTTTTGTTAAACAAGGGTACTGTGTACAAAGCTCCTGTTGTATGTGTGGGACTTCAGCTCTGAGATGAATGCATGATGAAAATTTACTTCCAGTTCATTTTTTGAATCAGAGAAGAATTTAGCTTTGATTGTCATAATCACGACATGGAACCTTTACAAATAATATGTGCATCTTTTTGCTATTTATGAATTACCAGTCAACGCAGTAAGTTAAATTGCCTAAAGTAACAAGGCAACGCATGTTCTATGATTCTGTTCCACACAATGAAATGGATACAAAAAAGTAACTTTTAGCTGACTGCACATAGCATATAATGTTCATAACTTTCAATCTTGCTGTATTGTCAGAAGATAAAAGTAGGTTGTTATGGGTAAATATAGCAGCTGGAAGTTAATTACAGACTAACAGAAGATTATAGGCCCTGCTGGTAAATAAATCCTTCTGTGGAGTGCAGCAGCATACAAAGCAGAGAAGTCAATACAAGTTTTGTGAGCGTGCACATTGGGAGAATATTCACTTGCAGGTATTTATAAAGACGTTTGAAAGTGTACAGTACTCACTTTGTTTAAATAATCAACACAGACTTCTGACGGTCTGATTGTAATTTTAGTGACTGTGAAAATGATCAGATGATAGTATGGTTCATAACCTCAGGTGAACAATAAATTAACTGCGGGCAAATTGCCTGTATAAGATATAACCAGAAAAATATAATTGTCTTGAACTTAGAACCATTCAGAAGTCTGTCCTTACCAGATAAGATCTGGCAATCGACTTAGTTTAGTTAGGATAGCACAGAGAGTCGGAGTTAATGAAATTAAAATTTTCAAATTTATTTAGAATTATAATACTGCTACACAAAATGAAGGCAATTATAGAAGAAATACTGTCTGTCAAAAAAAGGAGTACAGTCTAACTCTTCAAGGGAAACATGTCTAGAAATCAATGGTTTATATCCAAAAGAAAAGCAGATATTATCAAATGCCATTATTTAATTAGAAGTGAGTTAACCACCCACCAGTTTAGATAGCATGCACAGGTAAATTAAAAGTTTAGGTATAGTCATGCAGACCTCAGGAAGATATGCTGCAGAAGAAGTCATAGCTTAGGGCAATAGAACAATACTTTATACAACAATATGACCCACTGTGCATTTAACAGTATATGATGTATAATTTTGAATGCAGACTGTCCTTTCAGGAATCACAGTGAAAGCAAGGCTACCAGAAGCCATGTTTGCCTTGCCAATAACCATTCTCAGGCTCTACCACCATTTTTAGGGAGGACAAGGCCTCTACGTCACAGTGAGTCTTTTAGGACACCCATCCATTTATTTATATTTGAGGGCCAACATAGAGTGACATTTCTTGACCTGCAAGGGTGTCTATTCCAGAGCAAGGAGAGGCACTAGGTAATGAACCTCTATCTCTTCATTTAGTTTTGTTTATTGTGTAAACAAAATTGAGACCTCTTGCTCTAGTGTTGGCTGCACTAATTGGTATATCAAGAAAGAGGTGGTCTTGGGAACTATTCAACTTAGCTTGCACTGTCTCTCGGAACAAGTAAGTTCTAGTTGTGAGACACAAACAAGTTCAAATAAGTGTGTAACTCACAAAACAAGAAAACAAATACTACGTTCCTTGGTGCAGAGAGATAAAACTCTGCCTGCCTGTGCTGCAGGAGACCAGAGTTTGACTAGTGTCTCAGATGCTTGCAGGAGCTGAAGGGAAGGATGGAACAGATGGGCTTAAAGGTTCCCAAACAGAACACATGCATAGGCAAATTCAACCAGTGAGGTCCTAGAAAAACACAAAATGCATGCACAATTTTCCAGAAAACTTCCTTATGTCATGGAAGATGTTTCAGAATGATTTTAAGAATGCACCATGACAGAAAGGTTTTTTGCAATCTAAACAAAAAGTCATACATCCTTTGATGCACATTTGTTTTGCAGATGTCATTCTTGGTATTAGTATATCTTAAGAGAAACATGACTTTTATTTTTAAACATCATAAGCTCTTATTGCTCCAGAGGTGAGGGTACCAACAAAGACAGAAAGAATGCAGAAGTCCCCAGAGATGCACAGTTCACTTAACACAGAACAGGTTACTTAAGCTTACCTGCTTGCCTCTGCCTTTTAAGGCATCAGGAGAGATATTTAACTTAACTGAAAAATAAAATGCTTCAGCAAAACACCCTGCAATACAGAGTCACACAAATCTTTTTACTTGGTGTCACAACATGCACCATCTGTTATGCAGTCATCTTGTTCAGAGTTGCAGAATCACATAAAGGCAGTTAACAGCTTCATCAGACTTAATGCATTATTGTATTAGTCCATTCTTAGTGACACAGAGCTGAATATACACATTTCACAACAACCTATGTGAAATTGTCACCAAAGCCCCTATACAACCATGTAAATGGTGGTGTAGTGGCTGTTCTACCTACTAGAAGTAAGCCCAAACAAACTCTAAAAAACAAACCACACTGGTGGAATCCTAGCCTTAAGAGGGTATGTAACAAAAGGAAAAGAGTCATGGCTAAAATCAGGAAGAACAACTGCCATAATGATAGGAGCTCTCTAATTAAACTAAACAGGAAACTAAGAAAACTAAATAAGTGCAACAAGGCCAATTACAAGGTCAAGATGCTTCACAAGCTAAAGACAAGCACAAGGCCTTCTACAGCTATGTCTAAAACATCAAAGGCAACACACATCAGTGTGCTGAACTGGTGGTCAATGGTGCCACTTTCACTGAGGAGAACAACATAGAGAATTTGCTGGCTGACAAATTCAGCTAAAACATCACCTCACCCACCCACCTCCCTCTATGAAATACCTAATACCATCCCCCCAGTATTAACAGGGAGCAGGTTCTGGTCACATTTGGTAAAGCCAAAAACACAGTGTCAGTGGGCTCTGACAATATCCTGGGATGCCTCCTAAATAGCTGGAAACATGACCTATCTGGACCACTTGAGTCACTTTTCAACTATCGCCATAAAACAGGCTTTGTACCAAAATAATGGATGACTGCAATGGTTATCCTACTTCACAAAGGCGGACCATCAACCAACCTTGGAAACTACAATCCAGTTTGTCTGACTAGTGTAATGCGCAAAGCCATGGAATGGATTATTATCAAAGTGATTGACAAAGACATAGGTGACATTCAGACACTGGACCCAATGCAGTTTGGCTTTAAGGGAAAATCATGCCTATTAAACATGGTGGACTTCTTTGAGAAGGTCTTCAAGGCATTGAATGAGGGGAAAACAGTGCATACCATCCACCTAGACACAGTTTAGGCATTTGATACAATACCACACTTGGTTATAGTTAACAAACTTAACAAACTGGGCATAACCCCCTACATAACTCACTGGATTGCCAGCTGACTCACAGACAAGATCCAGGAAGTCAGGATTGGTGATACCACCTCCATTATGATACTGGTCACAAACTTTGCACTTTATTTATTTAACATTTCTTTACCGGGAAAGTCTGACTTAGAACAAAGCCAATTTTCAGTGGAAGCCCAGGGAGAAATGCTCCAGATGCATATCTTTGTAATGTGGGAGGAAACCAAAGCACCCTGAGGAAACCCACACGAACGCGGGGAGGACATTCAGACTCCATACAGAAGGCATTCCAGCCACAAATTGAACCGTTGAACCTCTTGCTGTGAGGCGACAAAGCTACTGCTGCACCACTGTACCATCTTCAGAGCTATGTGCCGGGACTGGTCTTATTTAGCATCTACTTCTCTGATGTAAAGGCTAATGTAAAGGGCTTTTGGCTGACCAAGTTCAGAGATGACTGCAAATTGGGAGCTATCACAGATTCACCCCCTTATGCAAACATCTTATGAGTCTAACACAGACAAATGACTGAAGGCAAAGTCACAGACTAAAACTCAATGCCAAGAAATGCTTTCAGGAAAACTGGCACCAAGGCTAATAACTGCATTAATAAGAGATCCCTAACAGTTGACTCAGTAGTCAGGAATCTGTGAACATGTCTAGACAGTAATATGGCGTTTGACCAGCATGTGGCCAAGGTAGTAAGAAAATCATTCTATATTTCCCAACTTATATGTAAGTGCATGACATCCAGGTCCAAGGAAATCATAGTATCACTTTACTCTGCCCATACTAGGCCCATCATTGAGTATAATGCCCCCTTCAACAAGTACCTCACCAAACATATGTAACAGCTGGAATACCCACAAAGGCTCCTTATCATGAGAATCTAGTTTGTAAAACCATCATCCTATATGGATTTCCCAATCTCTGTATTCTTATCTCTTATGGGCTACTGAGAGCAAACTATGCCTGGCATACAAGGCATCTTTGGATCCAACTCTGATGGACTTTTTGCACATTTGGAAAATGAACAGCATTAAAACCACTAGATCCAAGGATTTAAATTTTTCTTGTGACATAAATAAGACATGTTGCTGAGACAGATAGGTCTCTCAAGGGATCCCCATGCTCTGGAACAGGCTCCCCATCCATGTGAAGCAGAGTCCATCCCTAACCCCACTTAAGCATAACCTTGACCAGTGGATGGGAACTCAGAAATTCAACTTGGGTCTGGCCCCCATATCTCTGGTAGACAGAAGCAGATAGTAATATCCAAGCTAACATACCCACGCCCCCAGCATAACTTCTAGAAACATCCTAACATACACCCTTCTAATAAATGCTCATGATACATATGCACATAATTGGGTTGGATTGCACTGCTAGGCTTATAAAGGCCCTGGTGGTCATTAGCCTAGTATATAACCATGAACCTATGTGTACATGGTAAAAGCTGCACATACATTTTTATCATCACACTCATGTCTTGTGTAATTAAAAATGCAATTTTATAAATCAGGTATTTTTTATATCAGAAGACATTTTTCATTTAAGAAAACCTGATAAACACTAATGGGTGTCAAAGAAGTGATAACAGACAAGAGTGTTTTTTTGGAATGATAACTGTTCAAAATAATGTGTACTGATGTGCACTGTTCAGTAGTTATGTTTTAACATTTTCATTTCTAATATAATTGGCCTAACTCACGTGATGTTTTCAAAGAAAAAAGATTGTAAGGTGTTTTGTAGAAATATTAGAGTGTGTTGTCAGGATCTTTCTGCTTTACTTCTCTGTGTGTCTGCTCAGGACTTAACAATTTCAATTCTATGGTACATTCACCTCTGTCTTAATAAGAACTTCTACTTATATAAATATGTGTTTCGAAGTTTCACTTAAGATGCATTGATGACTATTCATTATGATGTGCTCAAATTAATTACAGTCTTACATTTTGGCCCAAGTATGTTATAAAAGATTTTTGTGCCACAGAGAATAACTGTTCTGAAATGCTTTAATTTCAAAAATAATTTACATATCTCATACAGATGGTTTGAAAGAGAACAGTTTGCATCTGAGTTAGGTTGTTTTTAACTTCTCAGCCTTTTTGCTAAGATCAAGTACTGTAAATAATGCTGGCACATTCTACGCCAGCTGCATTATGAAATAGTCTTGATTATGTTCACTTAAACTCACAACAAATAACAGTTCACTCACATTTAATGTCTCATGGGTCGCAGTCGTGATTATTAGGACAAATACTGCTATATTATTACATTTTTGTCATTTACTACACTACTCAGTATGAGGAAAACAAGCAAAGAACTACTACAATGCTGATTTATATTACCAGGAGTATTATTATCATTGCTGTTTTTGTTATTAGGTTAACTGGCTCTGTAAAGTTACTTTACAATGCTTACCTAACATGAAGCCCAATAAAAATACATGAACCAGACAGAAATGTGTACGCTGCAGTTAGTAAAAGCGCGGTTAGCTTAATTGGTGTTGTAGTAATCTTCAGTACTGAGGAAGTGCACATCCAGAAACAGTTACTACAGCAGTTACTAAACAAGTATGTATGGCAATATTTACATTATTTTAAGCATGCAGACCTGCCTTCAGTTTTTAGTAACTTGAAGCCACTCAAAAACATTACTATGGAGGTTTCCGTAGTGATAATGTGAAACCCACAAGTGGGCTTAGTTTTGTGCTACTAAATTCTAGCACTAAAATAGGCTATGAAGCAGAGCACCTACAATGACAGAGCTATTGGAGAATGAAATGTTGTATACGGCTTTCTCTTTTACACTTTACAAAGTTTTGTTAGTACAGTGCAGTTATACTCATCACAAACCTAAAATGTTGTGCACTAATGACATAAAATGCACTAACGATGAGCTAAAAAAACTGTACTGTAGTCTAAACAGAGAAGGAAGTGTGTTGCAAGGAACTAGAACAAACTCAAAGTACATTTCAGCAGACTTACTGCATAATCTGTTTTGTACAACTATGTGCTCTTCTGAGAATAATTAGTTCTAACTATGTGCGTATTTAATAAACTAACAGGCAAGACCAAATCCAAACTTATACAAAAGAATATGTTTATATCTGTCTTTGAAATTTGCTTAAGACCTTTGCCTTGGTTTATTATTGTGTTATAGCATTTTCTGCCCTTTAGGGCATTTCAGCAGAAGCCTTGCAAAGTAATTGCTTAATAGATTCGGTTTATGCAAAATAGTCTTTTGTAGCATTTTTGTGTGATGGATCAGCATAATTAAAAAAAGAAAAATTACAGGTTCTGTGTTACTAAGAAATAAATGCATTGCCATCTCAACCAAGATTTATGCTATACATAAAGTGTGTCATTAATTAAAGTGTGAAACAAGTGTTTCAACTTGAAAATTACAAGTAGCAAACCCAAAATTTCATACATGAGACTCATCAGTAGGCCTTCTCTTCAGTGTTTGTTCTATAGTGAGTTCTAATATGTTTCAAATTATTAATTTCTTTCGAGCCCTGACCTTTGCAATTAAGTGTATCTACTGGCAATACAAATGCATGTTAGAAGTTTTAAGTTTCATCTGTGAATGTTTCCTGCCTGTCTTTTCCATAAGCAGCTTTCATCATAAATCAGCATGTATTGACACTGATCCTTGCCTGGGTTTTCAAAACTTATAATTTAAACTAAACCTTTCCTTAGAGCTGTTGGCATGTTCTCAATACTGAAAGCTGTAGACATTGTAATTATGACATGTATTTGCTTTTTATTTATAGTCAGACTTCACTGGAATATAAAAACTAGCTGCTTACATCTCTACTTAATCATTTCACTTTAGTTCATAAATTCATTTTCCAGCAGAAACATTTTTTGTCATGACTATTTTGTGTGTGTCTTGGTACACTGACCTCAGACATCCTGCAATCTGCCATTCCTGGTGCCCAAACATTTCCTCAGTGCAAGATGAAAACCATTCATTGTGCACTGAACACTATCATACCTCAGCTGGGGGCATTTCTGGGTGGTAACTCACCTGGTTCTATCCTTACTATTGCATGGTATATGCCAATGTCAGTGAGGAGCAGTATGTATGTATGTAAGTATGTATTTATGCATATATGTATGTATGCATGCGTGTATGTATGTATGTTGTTTGTATGTATGCATGTATGTATGTTTGTATGTTTCTACATGCATGACCTGCTGCAATGTTTGCCAGCATTGCTTCATTATACCTGTCTACAACAGTAGACTGCTCAATAGCCAGATTCTGTGACCCCACCCCCCACCCCGATTGATGACATTGCTTGTCACCCTTCCTTGTAGCCTTCTGGCAGCCACTCTGCTGCCTGAGCATTGCTCACTGTTACCGTAGATGAAATGCCTCCCTTGATACCTCTGAGTCTGTAAAACTGTTCCTTAGAACTCTTCTCTTATGAGTTTCCACTATCCTTCCTTTATTGTTTCCTGGCATTTTCTGTCATTCTCGATCATGCTAAGTAATTCCACATCTAGTTTGTAAGATATATCTGTCCATGTCCACTGGTTGAGTGTATGCTACAAGACATACAAATATTGCAGATGGACATATGCTCCTACCAAGAGGTTGTCAAGATTGTACTTGAACTTTAAGTTTCTGATGTGCTCAAAGCATGGGTGGTGGTTAGGCATGATGGCTTTTGACAAATCAGTCATCATTTTGTGCTAGGCAAGTCCCAGGACACCAAGTTAATGGTAAGAAATATAAATCCTATTAGCTCTCATTTTCCCAGGGACTGTTCACTTCCATAGCCCTTGTTAGCTTTCTCTACATTATGCTAAGAGCAGAGAGCAATCTATGGATAGTGATGTTAAACAGATACTATCTGCATTAGACTGAGAACTGCAATTTGGGTGCAGATATTGTAGGTCCCCTAATGTATTAAGTACATACATAAATACAAGCTCCCTGCACCAGCTAGTCCAACCCCTACTAGGGAAATCTTGGACTTAAATTTGTCATGGTGGTGCAGTGGTGCAGCAGGTAATATTGTTGCCTCACAACAAGAGGCTCTCTGGTTTGATTCTTGGCTGGGGCACCTTCTGTGCAGAGTCTGCATGTCCTCCCTGCATACTTCCTCCAGGTACTCCAGTTTCCTCCAACATTCCAAAGACATGCATCTGGAGCATTTCTCCCTGGGCCTCTGCTTTAAATAGGCTCTGTCCTAGACAGACTTTCCCAGTCAATAAATTAAAAAATCAGTATGGCACAACTCTGTTCAATACCTGTTGTAACATTTTACCTAGTCAAATCAGACCATAAGTCAGTTACATTCACCATAAGACTGAAACCGGAAGCATCTTCCAATAACTCAGTATTCAGATATGTTAAAGCAAATCTTCTAAAACTGAGTGATGACTCAGCACTCTCTTCCACCTTGATGACCCCTCTATGAATGCAAAACCTTCACTGCCAAATTGTATGTATATGTAAGCAGTGGCACAGAAGCCTTTGCCTCCCCTCTGAAATGCATATTCTCCCCATTGAAATACATGTAACTTCAAATTTAAAAATAAATCCCTGTGGTGGAACCCAAATATAAACAGGCTGTACAATTAAAGGAAACAGTTTACTTCACATAAAAATAAATTAAACCTTCCAAATTCCAAAAACTTTCTTGCCAAATTTTTATTTACCAAAACAAGATATGAAGTAAAATTAACCACCCAGGTAAAGGATAACCACAAAGCATTCATTAAGTATGTTAGAAATTTCAGAAATAATGCTGAATACTGCACAGAGTTAATAGCAAATGATTTCACATACTCTAATCCTGAGGACATAGCTATCTACAAGCAGATAAATTTAGCTCTAACTTTACCCCCTCCAGCACACTCCCAGTTTACATACCGGCATCTAAACCCACCTCTTAAATCTCCTAGGAACATGTCCTCAAAGCACTATCCAGGCCAAGAATACTGCCTCTGTGAGGCATGATCACCTTGACCTTGCAAAGGCTTTCGAAACAATACCCCACTCGGGTATTGTAGAAAAACTTACCAGCTTAAATGTAAACCCATATGTCAAAAGATGGGTTGCAAACTGGCTTAACGACAGAACCCACAGGGTTAGAGTTGCTGGCGCTATGTCAGACTCCAAGCCGGTCACAAGTGGTGTCCCACAGGGTTCGGTCTTTGGCCCCCTATTGTTCGGCATCTACTTCTCAGAAGTACAGGCCAACATGGGATGACTTTGGCTGACAAAGTTTGCAGACGACTGCAAACTGGGCGCCATAGTGGAAAGTGCATCGGACACGGATATCCTTCAGAAGGGACTCACGGAAACAGATAGCTGGTGACAGAGCCATGGCCTGAAGTTAAACGCCAAAACATGTATAGTCATACCCTTCGGGAAAAACAAGGTAACCCCAAGCTACCATATAGGTGGCAATCCACTAAGCACAGAAAAGATTATCAGGGACCTGGGGACCCAGGTCAACAGTGGCCTTTCTTTTGACACTCACATTGCTAAAGTGGTTAGAAAGACCTTCTACATTGCCCACCTGATCATGAAGGGATTCACATCCAGATCTAGTGAGGTCATTGTTCCCCTGTACTCTTCACTTATCAGACCAATGATCGAGTACAATGCCCCATTCGGGATGTATCTCACCCGACATCTGCAGCAATTGGAGAGACCCCAAAAGTTCCTCACCAAAAGGATAAAGGGACTCCAAAATCTGTCATATGCTGCCAGATTGAAGAAACTCCAGCTCTATTCAGTCGCATACCGTCTGCTCAGAGGTGACATGTGCCTGACATGCAAGGCCATGTCCAACCTGGAATTAATGGACATGCTCCACCTCAAAAAATCCAAATCCACCAAAACCACTAGAGCAAGCGACTTAAACCTTAGCACGGATATAAATAGGACGTGCTGGAGGGATAGATTTATCACTCAGAGACTCCCTATGCTGTGGAATAAAATCCCGGTCCATGTGAGGCAGAGCACCTCGCTGGCTCTGTTCAAGAGAAATCTTGACCTGTGGATGGGAGATCGTAGGTTTACCCCAGGAATCATCTCTGTGTCACTGCTGGACAGAGGCACAACAAACTAATGGGCACAGTATTTTTTCATATAAGGGGTGGCATAAGCCACAAAACTTTAGGCTAGGCTTATAAATGTCTTAGGGCAGATAGCCTAGTATAAACCTATGAACCTATGATAACATAACAGGATACAGACTGGTCATCCTAAAACAGAGCCTGTCAAATCCCCTACAGAGCTTCTTTAATATTAGCTTACAATCAGGTTTTGTACCAGATGACTGCAGAAAACTGCAACAGCCATCCCCCTACACAAAGATTTGTAGTCAATTATCATGGGAAACTATATACATGTAAGCCTATCCAGCCTCATCTGTAAGGCTACAGAAGTGGTCATTATGGAATTAATAAATAAGGACATAGGCAGCCTAGAAACTATTGACTTGAGCCAGTTCAGTTTTGTCAAGGGAAGATCCTGCCTACTTAATCTTGTTGACTTCTTTAAAAAGGTTACCAAAGATTGAATGAGGGAAAGTCTGTACACTCCACATATCTAGACCTCGCAAAGGCATTCAAATACCACCCCCACTCAGGCATATTTGGTAAATTATTCAGCTAAATGTAAATCCCTATGTAACTCATCGAATAGCAAACTGGTCCAGTATTAGAACCCAGGAAATTAGGATGGGTAGATCAACAAAACCCTGTCACTAGTGGTGTACTTCAGAATCCAGTCCTTGGGCCACTTCTGTTTGGCATCTACTTGTCAGTGGTCTGAACTAATGTTAAGGGCTTATAGCCGACCATGTTTGCAGATGATGGTAAACTTAGTGCCATCATAAACTCTCCAGAAGATGCCAAGATCCTTCAGGAAGGCTTTTCACAAATAAAGAGCTGGTGACACAACCATGGCCAAAAGCTAAATGCCAAAAAATGTATAATTATATTCTTCAGCAGGCATGATTTTTGTTGCAGCTATCACTTCAACAGCACACCTCTGAAAATTGATCTACTAGTGAAAGACCTGGGAACCCATGTGAACAATGAACTGTCAGTTAATAACCACATATCCATTGCTGTAAGTCCTTTTTCATTGTCCAGCTTATTAGTAAGGGTATAGAATCCAAGATCAGGGAGGTGATCATTTCATTATATTTTGCACTCATTAAACTGATGATTGAATATAATACCACCTTCAGTATGTACCTGTCCAAGTGTCTGACACAACTCAGTGACCACCATGCTTTTGCACTAAAAAAATCAAGTACCTAAATCACAAGAGCTACACTGATCAACTCATAGATACAGCTAAGTGCAAGAAATCTGGACAAAGCTGAAAACAATAGGGAGATAAAGCAACAAAATCAAGGGCAGATTTAAAATGCTGCTCTTATAAACTCAAAACGTTGCTAGAAAAATAGATTTTGCATTAACATATATTTTCTTAAGGATATGAAGTTATATTTTCTTAAGGATATGAAGTCTGAAACAAATATATACCATTATTTAGTGACTTCAGTCCCCAAGGATTTGTCAGAAAATCACAAATTTAAGAGGAACAGACCAAAAATATGAGGCAAAAATCTGGACATTCTGTGAAAATCTGGACAGTGGAGTGGTATGGTCTCAAAGCCCTTTTCCCCTTTTCAGTATCTTACAGGCTGTTGAGGAGCAGTCTGCCTCACTTACAGATTCTCTACCAACTCCGGGCTTTCAGATCTACCACACATTGACAAGTCCAATAGTGGCACAAACACACACTCAAGAAATTTCAATCTCTGCTGCGACTTAAATAGAACAGGATGTAGAGATAGATATGTCTGCAGAAAATACCAGTGCGGTCATCTTCCTCTCCATATAATAAATATAAATATGTCTCTTACTGTATTCAGTTGTAATCAGGATGAGCAGATTTGAAACCCCTGGATTGGCACCCTGCTCCCTTATGGACAGGAGAAACATTTGAATGCCTGTCTGCCAGTCCCTGAGTTATTTATACTATTAATACAAGGAGCTCTAAGCGAATTGTACTAAACATAGTAAGACTATAAACTTATTAGGCATATGTGAAGGATTTCTGGAAGAAATCTTCTGCTGGCAATGAGTTGGCAGTTCGGGACACTTCATAGGTGATCTTCAAAATAAGGACAGCTGTATTATTTTCTTTACAAAAGTTATCAAATCTGTATTGTCATTTATGTCATGTTTACAAAAGGTTATCAAATCTGTCTTGTCATCTATGCCACATGTATCTAGAAATGCATCACATACACTGTTGTGGTGTTGGCATGGCTGCATGGACAGCAGCTCTTTTAACCTGAGCAAGGTGGCATTTAATTGCAACATACTGACTCATAGTTATATTACAGCACACTGACTGAGAGTGAAATTACAGCACACTGACTGAGAATCAAATTGCAAAACACTGGGAGTCAAATTACAACCTGCTAACTAAGAGTCAAATTACACCCCAATATCAACTAGTCAAATTACGGCTTACAAACTCAGAATCGAGTTACAGCATACGGACTCAGAGTTAATTTGCATGATGGTGAAACTACCTTTCAGGGAAAATGAGTTTTGGGAACTGTTTTGTAAGTATTATCAAGCACAAAAATGAAGAGAAAAGTCTAGGGGATGATCAGACTCTGTATTCACATTTCTTTACATCATTCTGAAATGGAAACAGATTCCTGCATATCACATAGTACTGCAGAATGTTCACAGAATGCAGCCAAGTGACTGCAGTTTTAAACTATTATATCCTGGCAACATAACAAAAATCATTAATTAGAATAAAAGACAACTCTATGACTAATGTCAGCTTCTACAGAAGGCATTTGTTCAGGTTTCACTTTCTTTGCATCAGAAACTATCATCTCTAACACAATTATATTCCATCTAAGTAAACAGCTGGTCTCAGGATTGCCCTTCCAAATGGGTATAGATATTACATGGGGAAGTGATTTCTGGAAGCTATCTTAAAAAAAGAGTGCATGTAATTTCCATCAGCTATTATAGCATAAAATAGTTTTGCCTTACTGAAGCTCCATGTATCTCTCCAAAAGAAAATAATTATTAGAAATTGTAATGTCTCTCCTACCAACATTGGTGAGTTGGCATGTTCTATCAGAAAAGATTGACACGGTGTGCATTCTTAATGATTTTCTGGTAAGCATATGGGTCTCAAACACATCCTAGACCTAATGGATCTGAATGAACTATTGTGCATGCACTTCCGAATGGAATGTCCATGCATAATCTATTAAATCTCCAGCAATAAGATTCCAATATCCCAGGTGCCTGAAAGTTACCTGCTTAAATAATGTCATAAGGTTAACCCATTAAAAGTAGTTACAATGTCATGCTCTTTTCATAACTCTGAATATATTCACAGTGTGTTTATAAAAGGGTCCACATCCCTGGCACAGTCCTGATGAAGAGAGATCTTTACTTCAGTCGTTACCTAGACAATTCACTATTCTTGTGATCACTATTTTTTCCCTTGGCACTTTTAATTAGAAACAAAAAGTAGCCAAGCATGTATCATGCATGCCATGCTGTACACTCCTTTAAAAAGGATTTATTTTATTCAGTAAGATTAGAATTAAAAAAAAGTTTTAGAATATTTATGATGCTTTCATTTTAGTAAGTTTTACATTTTGTTAACAGTTTTCATCTTGCTAGTCTGGTTATTTTTAATGAATGAATGAATGAATGAATGAATGAATGAATGAATGAATGAATTAATTTGCTTAAGCTTATTCAGTATTGAAAAGTATGTTGTCCAGAAACATGCACTGTCTGGGATGGAGAGTGGGGTTAAACTGGAAAGGGAGTGGATTATAATCTGGAAATTGGCATACAATTCCAAAAATCCAGGCCATAATCCTGTTACTGCACAGCAACAATTTGTTTTAATTTTACTTAATTCTGATAATACAATATAAACATTTATTTTAATTGCTGTATTGTGTCATTACACCCACATGCAGGGTTACTCATTTCATAAATGATTGCAGACTACTAGAGAAAAAGACTTGCAAGTAGTTTTTCTTCAGATAGTGTAAATACACTAAAATTAACACAACCCCATTCTAAGCTCTCAATGAACATTTCCAATAATTGCTCAGAAAGAATATTTGAATCATTCCCAATTCCAGCCTGTTGCCTTTCAGTTAAATAAATACAAACTTATTTTGGAACATTTTATGCAGATTCCTCCTAAATAATTGTGAAGAGGGTCCTAGTAATATGCAGTATCAACTCCTAGAAATTGAAACACAAATGTCACTCAGAATTTATTTCAACTGAATTATAAAAAAGCAGAAATTTATATAAACCTACTTTATCTGAAAAGTATCTATGTCTGTGGCATTGTATACCTCATGTTTAGTTAAGGACTGATGCTAAATTAAGTAAGGATGGCACAGTGGGGCAGCGGTTTACATTGCCACCTCACAGCAAGAGGTTCTCCAGTTCTAATCTTGTCTGGGGTGCCTTCTGTGTGGAGTCTGCATGTCCTCCCTGCACTTGTGCGGGTTTCTTCCAGATGCTCCAGTTTCCTCCCACTTTACAAAGACATATGCCTGGAGCATTTCTCCCTGGGCCTCTGCTGAATATTGACTCATTCCAAGTTGGAATTTCCTGGTAAACCAATATTAAATAAGTATTATGGTCAATTTTGACTTACCTAAGAATGTAAGCCATATCTTCCTGTTTGTCCATAATCCATACCAGCCATATGCTGTATGGGGTACTTTATATCCCTTTCATTAATGTAAATATTTCCTTAATTGTGTATACATTTGGAAAACTAGGTGAACCTACTGTCATATGACAGTTTGTTTTATATAGTTGTGATGATGTAAGGTATTTCCAGCTATGCCAGGAGAAGTAGGGCAGTGGACATGTAACATATGCCAGCATAGCTAGCTGGAGTTTTGTAAAGAATTATATGTCATTTGCATATCAAACTGATTTGTACAGGTACTTGTGTTGAAAATGTATTTGTAAAGCTGCTTGTGTTAAAAAAATGTACCAACAGTGGGTCCTGCTGGACAGGAAAAAAGAAATACACCTGTATGTCAGGTTGCATTACAACTGTTGAAATTAATATTGTAACAGAGGATACTGGAAGATAAGAAGTCAATCTCAGTCCTGCTAACTTTGAAAAATAGTCTGAAATTAAATTACCTGGTAGCCCATAAAGATTGTATCTTGCAGTTCTGATTGCAGCCAGAGTTGAAATATCTGTAAATAGAAGGACTAGGAATCCTGCTGTATTTTCCTTAGCAGTGAATTAATTGCTACCCTGGAAGGGTGGAAGTGTTGAAATGGTTTTATGGCTTCCAGATGCTATAACATATCTTAGCAAAGCTCTATCTGTATGTATGGTAACACATATGTGTGATATTCTGGTTCAATTTCTAGTAAAGTGGGGTAGTATGGGAAACAGAAGTCAGATGACAAGATGTATGTGATATAATTCTGCAATCCAGGACTGGAATGATATTTTAATAATAGATGAGACAGAAGTTTCAGAGCAGTCTGTTTTTAAAACCTGACATAGAAAGATCACTCACCCACTTCATCTTGCCTTGCTTTAGTAAGTAGCCAGGGAATAGTAATTCTTTAGATCAGTCAGAAAAATATAATGAGATTAGTTAAGTATCATTTTTATGTATCTGTGTGAACCTTTCCATCTGTGTTATTTTTAATATTTCCTGAGATTGAAACTCTGGTGTTTATTGTAAATAGATATGTAGTATTTTCATATTCTTTTATTATTTATTATTAAATATATTTAAACTTTCCATTGTGGCTGGTCTCTTAGACAATACCTAACCTTTGCAAGCACTTATATTTATTTGGTGACACTGTGGCCACTTCTGAAAGCCTTGCTGCATTGATTAAATACTACCATTTGTATTAGTATTCATTTTACTCAGTATAATTGGGTACCTTTGTTAGAGCCTTAGAGTAGCTGGCTTTGGAGTGTTCTGGTGGCAGTATCTACCTTATAGTCTGGGCAAAAGGGGCATTGCTAGTAAATCTGTGCAAGTGTTTCCCATGTGTGTGTGTGTGTGTGTGTGTGTGTGTGTGTGTGTGTGTGTGTGTGAAAATAAAATCTCAAAGAATGCTCAGAGCAGGGACACAGAGGACTGGTTTCACAGAGAGGGTGATGGAAGACTTGGCTTGGAACACTCAGCTGAGGACTCAACTGTACAGCTGTAACAGTTGGGAGTCTTACTGGGGTCCTGGAGAGAGAGAGGGAAACCCAGCCCCTGGACTGAGTCTGTTTCCAGTGTGCTCTTAAGGGAATTGTACTTGGTACAGAGAGCTGCACTTGGAAATACTTTGTGTATCTATCTTTGTTCCAAGTGAATGTCTCTCACTGGTGTCCATGGTGAGGATTGGTACTCCTTGATATTTGACCCAGAGGAGGGATGTCACAAATTGGTGTCAGTAGTGTGGATTCAGGCTCCTCGATTACTGGCCCAGATAAACAACCTCACCATAGTAGTAAAATGGAAGCTATTGGGATTCAGTTCCACATCTCAAACTGTGTAACTAACCACCTTAACCATTATACAGTGCTGATTTTTGAAGGACATGGGTAGGAAAGAATATGTGACTTGGAATACAGATATGAAACAGACAGTAGTCATATAATTAACTATAAACTGACCCTTACAGTCTTATATCTTTGTAGTTAATTATATTGTATGACTTTTATGCACTGTAAATGAGACCTCATCTGAAGCTAGAAAAAAGTTTTTGTTTTGCACTACCAAGCTTATGAAATAAGTTTCACTTATTTAGTTTAAACGTGGTGGTAGGTAAGACTAAATAAGCAGCTTTATTTACATCTTCTGGGATTCAGAAACTTTGCCACATCCAGGTAAGTGAATTTGCATGATCAGCATTATATGCAGGGCTTGTGCAATTTAGAAAAAACAGGCTCCACTACAGGCAGGTTAAATACCGTGGTTGGGTTTGGTATATGTTAATAACTGTATAATGACGTGGTAATGAGCAACATTATTAAAATGAGTGTCAGTGTGTGTGGTGATGAACAAACCAAGATCGCAGAGTGATTCATAAATGTATAAATGTTGTGCACCAGGGCAGTGCTCACAGAATATTTGAATCTAGGATGATGCCTCTATACAAACAGAAAATAACTGACTTCAATAATTTGCTTGGATTCTGGTGTCATTCCAAAGGGATATAGTATCTGTCAGCCTGGGATGACATAATCGACAGACCTTGATGCTTTGTCAGAGATGGTCTTCATCTGTCACCCCTGGGATTTTGGCTACTGGCCAAGGCTCTTGCCAACCACGTAGTGCCTTTTTTAGGCACTGTCTCAAGGACAAAATTCCAGATGTAAGTACTCCATCTAAAAGCAAACTCAGGGTTTTGCTGCTAAACTCATTCACTGGAAGCAGTCCTCACCTTGAAAGACATACACAATTGTGTAATCACAGAGACCTGGTTCAAGGCTGTGGAGAGCTGCACAGCCATATCAGGCTACACCTCCTTCTATATGTTCAGACCACAAACTAAAGGTGTGAAAATTAAAGGAGATGGTGTATCAATATTCATTAAAGATAAATACACCTCCAGATTGGTTAGACAGCAGGATTCCCTTGAGATATGTCAGGTGCAATTAACTGTTGGTAGGACACCTATTCAAGTCATTGCCAGCTGCAAGGCCCCCTCCATGAATCATGACACCCCCCTCTGCTTATTTGAATCTATTTAAGTCTATTAAGAGCATCCAAACACCATTGTTTTGGGCGACTTTAACTACCTGTCCATTGACAGTGGAAATTAATCATGTGCAAACTCACTTGCCCAGAGGTTCATCAAGTTCATTTACTCCAAAGCAGCTAGTTGACACCCACACAAGAGGTGCCAGCATCCTGGATCTGGTACTTACCAATATGGGGGAACCACTGTAGCACCCACAGTGGGAGGTCTTCCCTGGTGAGATCTGATCACAAATCAGTCTCATTTGAAGTAACTATCACACCTGACCCCCCACCACCAACTAAACTAAAATAATTCTCCAAAGCAGATTATAACCTGTTACAGGATGGTATAAATAGCTTCATTGCAGCTTCCCCTCTCAGATGGAACTAGTAACTATGCAGAGTTCTACACAAATGCTTTATATTAACACCTGAACAGCTGCATTGACTCGGCCATACCTGATAGGACCAAAACAAACTCCTCAAGGAACAGCAAACCTGTCTGGTGGACAACCGCCATTAACAGGCTTTACAATAAGAGGAACAAATTGCATTCTAAGAGTAAGTGGAAGCAAGCCCTAAACTGGAAACACTCCCTCCTCAGCTTAAACAAGCAAATAAGAGTTATTGTGAAGTCCTCCAGAGCTAACTACAAATCCAAATTAGTTTCCTCAACAAAGGACAACCTAAAAGGAAAGGCCTAGAGTTGTGCCAAACTGGTAGTTAAAGATACCACATATACTGAGCCTGTGGACATTGCTAACCTGGTAGCCAACAGGTTCTATGAAAACTTCACTTCCCTGTCCCTGCCACACTTACCTCAAGACATCCCTACCACCTGTCCTCTACCTTGTATCTCTAAAGAGAAGGTTGTGAATGCCCTCTCTAAGGTCAAAAACACAGTATCCATGGGACCTGATAACATCCCAGGCTGCATCCTACATGGGCTCAAACAAGAATCAGCAATGCCATTAGGTACTCCTTTCAATCATAGTCTAAGCATTGGCTTCATCCCAGATGAATGGAAAAAGGCCACCGTTATCCCCTTGCACAAATGTGGTGCTTCCACTGACCCTGGGAACCATAGATCTGTTAGTCTGACTAATCTTATCTGTAAGGCCATGGAGAGAATCATCACAGACCTTATCAGCAAAGATATTGGTAATCTCCAAACACTTGACCCTATTGAATTTGGATTTGTCAAAGGGAGATCATGCCTGTTAAACCTGGTGGACTTCTTCAAGACAGTCAACAAGGCCCTTGAAGAGGGGAAATCTGTGCGTACAGCCTACCTAGACTTAGCCAAGGCTTTTGACACTATCCCCCACTCAGGCATAATTGACAAACTCACCCAGCTTGGTATCAATCTGTATATCTTTAGATGAGTCACTAACTGGCTCACTGATAGAACCCATATAGTCAAAATAGGGGAATCCACCTCCAGCAGGAGACCTGTAACCAGTGGTGTTTCACAGTGATCAGTCCTGGGACCTCTACTGTTTGGAATCTATTTCTCCAATGTGCAACCTAAAACTAAATGTCTGCGGCTGACAAAGTTTGCTAATGACTGCAAACTGGGAGTGGTCAAAAAATCTCCTAACGATGTCAACATCCTACAAGAGGGTCTTACACAAACAAATGACTGGTGCCAAATTTCAATGCAAACAAATGTATTATCATCCCTTTTTGTAAGAGCAGTGTTCCTGCTAGCTACCACATCAATAACAACACCCTAAGTATGCAGTGGTGAGAGACCTGGGCACACAGGTTGACAGCAACCTTATCTTTGATTACCATGTCTCTACAGTGGTAAGAAGAGCATTCTATATTGCTCATCTCATAAATAAGGACATTACCACCAGAAATGAAAGAAGTTATCACCTCCCTGTACTCTTCCCTCATCAGGGCAATAATTGAGTACAATGCTCCTTTTGGTAGGTACCTTTTCAAGCACCTGCAGCAATGGAAGAGACCACAAAGATTCCTCACAAGGAAAATTTAAGGTCTAAAGCATCTGTCCTATGAGGATCATCTGAAATCACTGTCATTTTATTCTGTTTCATACAGACTACTTAGAGACTATCTCTGCCTTGCATATAAGGCAATCTTTGACCCTGCTTTATTGCAAATGCTGCATATCTGTAAGTCAAATGGTACATAGGTTACTCATTCTAACGGCCTTAACCTGGTATGTGACATTACTAAAGCCTGCTGGAGGGACAGATTTGTCTCCTGGAGGTTACCACACCTTTGGAACAGACTCCTGCTTCATGTCAAGTAGAGCACCTCATTGGCCCTCTTCAAACGCAGTCTGGACGATTGGATGCATAACTGTGAATTCACCCCAGGGGTTCCACCTATGTCCCTTCTGGACAAGGGTGATAGGTGCAGATCATGGAAATAAGGGTAAAACTCAGCTAGGCTTGTAAGAGTCCTTAGGTCATTAGCCTAGTAACCTCCTATGATCCTATAATCCTATGAACTCAGCTAAATGTGCATGTTCAGGTAAAGGAAATCACTAAAAAAAATGTTCTGTTGCCACCGCATCAACAAATGTGTTATTTGCAAGAGGCTGTTATTGCCACTGTTGTACCCACCAGTGAGTGACATTGCCTCTGATGTTGCTGGGTCATCTGACCATGCTTAACATTTCATGGACTCCACACCACCAACACTGTGGAATGGTACAGTGTAGATACTGTGGACATGTGTCATCTTCATATGTGGCCCAGTGGAAGTCTTGGAGCACTACAGGGACCTTTCAGTGACCTCTGGGGACACAGTAGGGGTATGTCAAACATATGCCCTGAGAATACTTCATCAGTTTCTCCATGACATGCTGCAGCACATTGGTTGTGGAGAAGCATGTGTGGTTCCCACATACTCATGTGGTGAGAGCCAACACTAAGCAGGATTTCTATGACATAGTCTATTTCCCTGAGATACTAAGGCCCATAGACTGTAGCTGCTTTGAAATGAAGGCCTTACTTTGTTAACTGTGAAGGCGGTACATGATCTACAAAGGATGTCACTCCATGACATGTTTGAGCTACTCCATGTCCAACTAACAATGGGAAAATCCATTATCATATTCTTGCTAGCTATAGGTCCTCCACCATGGACCAGAAAACCCATACATCATACCTGAAGTTATTACAATCACTCACTATCCAGCCCAGTACCATACTCATGGGTGATTTTAACTACCCCTCCATTAATTGGGAGGCATACACGATCACTAACATGCAAGCTCAGACATTTCTTGACTTTGCAAATTCAATTGGCCAGAAGCAACTAGTCTGCACTTCCACTAGAGGCACAAATATCCTAGATCCGGTGATCTGGTACTCACACACCTGTGTGCTGTCCTCACTGGTAAGATCAAATCACAAAGTGGTCTCCCTTGCAATAAAGATAAAACTAGTCTCCGCACCTAACCCCAAAAACTTTAAGAACTTCAATAAGGTAAATTACCCCTATTAAAGGATGGCATAGCTAGTTACCAAGCTCCTCCAAATCTAGAAAACACAGAAACCTATGCAGAGGCATGCATACATAAAAACCCTGTATGATCATATAAGCAACTGCATAGAAATGGCAGCACCAGACTTAAATAAACTCAGGTCAAACCATAAAAACAGGCCACCCTATTGGACTCCTGGTATTACTAGGTTGTACAACAAATGAAAGAGAATTGTGTTGAGAAGTAATATAGAATGTGCACAACAGAGCAAAAAGTCCCTCATTAGTCTAAACAAGTGAATCAGGGAGCTAGTGAAGTTTTTGAAAGCAGACTTTGAGGTTAAAATAGCCTCCAAAGCTAGGATAACCATAAGGCATTTTTCAGTTATGTCCACAATCATAAGGGCAGCACCCACAATGTGAGGAATTAGTTGTAGATGACATTACCTATACTCAGCCAGAAGATATAGAAAACTGCTGTCTGATAAATTCAGCACAAATTTCACCTCCCCATCACCCCCAGTTCTCCTCCAAGAAATACCCTCCACCACTCCACTGCAAATTATCACCAAAGAGCAGGTTGTTACTGCTCTCCTTAAAGGTAAAAGCATGGCTTCAATCGGGCATGATGATATACCAGTGTTGCCTCTTAAACAGCTTAAATAAGGACTTATCAGGCCCATTAGGATCTCTGTTTAACCACAGCCTCCAGATAGGCTATGTCCCGATAGCATGGAGGAAAATAAATCATCCCTGTGCATAAAGGGGAAACCATCAACTGAGCTGGGAAATTAAAGACCAGTGAGTTTGACTAGTCTTAAATGTAATGCCATGTAAGGAATAACCATAGATCTGATAAATACTGATGCAGGAAATATCCAAACCCTGGACCCAACCCAATTTGGCTTTGTCAAGGGCAGGTCATGCCTACTGAATCTGGTGGATTTCTTTGAGAGAGCACTAAGGCCATGGATGAAGGTAAAACAGTACATACCACGTACCTCAACCTGGATAAGGCATTTGACGCAATTCTCCACTCAGATATTATAAATAAACTCACAACACTGGTCATAAATCCCTACATCACCAGATGGGAAGCCATTTGGTTCATGGACAGGACACGTGTGGTTAAAGTGGGTGAATCCACATCCAGCAAGAGGCCAGTTACTAGTGGTATGCCACAGGGCTCAGTGCTTGGACTACTCCTGCTTGGCTAATGTGGAAGGCCTTTGGTTGACAAAGTTTACTGATGACTACAAGCTGGGGGCAATCATTGAATTCCCCAGTGATGCAGATATCCTGTAGCAGGGTTTAGATCAGACAAATGACTGTGCCAGAACCATGGCCTTAAACTAAATGTATAAGAAATGCATTATTATACCCTTTGAGAAGTCAAATACCCCTGCAAATTACAACATCAATAGTACACCTCTAAGAGTAGATGCAGAGGTGAGAGATCAGATAGTAGTCTGAACTTTGACTGCCATGTGTCCACATTGGCGAGGAAGTTTTTCTGTGTTGCAGAACTTATAAGTGAAGGTATCACATCCAGATCCAAGGAAATTATAATTCCACTGCACTCAGCTCTCATTAGACCAATAATTGAGTACAGTGCACCATTTGGCATTTATTTGACTAGGCACTTACAGCAGCTGGAGCAACTTCAGATGTTTCTCACAAAGAAAATATAAGGTGTAAATAACATATCTTATGCAGACAGACTAAAATCCCTATCCCTTTACTCTTGCCTCCAACAGACTATTAATGGGTAACCTATGCCTGTCTTACAAGGCACTCAAATTCACCCTGATGGAGCTGCTACATACATGCAAGTCAAACAGGATGGGTGTCACCCAATCTAGGGATCTAAACTTTGTCAGTGACTCAAACAAAACATGCCAGAGAGACAGATATGTGTCTCAGACATTGCCCATTCTTTGGAACAGGCTTCCTATTTGTGTTAAGCAGAGTCCTTCCCTGGCCCTGTTCATATGCAGTTTGGATCAGTGGATGAAGAATCACAAATTCACACTTGGGGTAGCACATATGTCCCTTATGGACAGGGCAATCTATAAGATACTAAAGGCACAGGCACAAACCCATGGCATCCTCTTGCCCCTAGGGGCCATATGTTGGGTAAAATAAGGTTATATTGGCTATGCTTATAAGGGCTTTTAAACTATTAGCCTAGTATGAACCTATGAACCAATTATGTCCCAGGTGGTCTGTAATGCACAGGGTATCATCTATAATGTATGTTTAGGGCATCCAGTCAGTTATCACAATTCCCATATATGGTACCCCTGTGGCCTGTACCATCCAGTCAGTTATCATAGTTCCAGTATATGGCACCCCCTAAGACCTGTCCAGTTTGTAAGGGATATATTTCCACTGAATCATCTTGTTGGTGATGGACATCCTTTGGAATCGTGGCTTATAACATCCATAACAAATCCACAAAATCAAATGGGCCATGGGTGCAAACTTTCTTAATGACAAGCAAGAAACATTATTGTGTGCATGTTTGGGCCACTGAAGGCACACTTTTGCTGTCTACATTAATCCTGTTTTGCTCTGCAGTATGACATTGGTGTCTTAGGATACATTTATACAAAGTTAACACTTACAGGACTAGCAGTCCCCAGCACATTTGTATCTTAGGTAGGTTGTATTTTTTGAACTTAGCTGTTCTACTGTTTCTTCTGCAGTGAGATGAGGCTCTCTGCTTACTCACATTCTTATATAATTCAGATTCACCTTGTGGGTGAAATGATTATGCTGTTTAGGCATCAACTCATTATTGTTTCTGAATTGTTCAATTTGTGTGACGGGCACACTTGCTAACTATCATGCTCAGATTGTCTGGATCATTATGGGCAGTACTGCACATGTTTGGTCCAAGCCATTCCTCGCCGGTGGGGGTGGGGGGGTTGTGTAATTCGAAAATGTAACCATCTGTAACTGGAATAACTCTAGTACTTGAATCTTAACACCAAATACAGGGTTACAGGACTGCTATGATTCACACATTAAAATGTCATTGTTAATCATATGATATGAGCCCACCATGCGTCTTATAAATGAGATGCCAATGATGCCTGTTGGTGGTGCACAGCAGATGGTACACACAAGACCTGCTTTGGGATCCAGTTTTCTGCCATTTTTCACTGAGGGTTTTTGAGGTGAGATATCAGGGATGGTTAGAGCACAAAAGTGGAGTATGGAGGATTTAAACTTTTTATACCTCCACCATCAGGACTGCAGCCACAAGCTACTACAGGAGGGGTATCAAGGGCATTAGAATAACACAAATAGTTTAGCCTAGGCTGACACTCATACCAGTGGCTTCCTATGCATGGGGAACAGTGCCATCATCATTATAGTGATAAGAGGTACTGTAATCCTGACCTCCTACACTGATGGAATGACAGAATTAAACATGGGTCTCCATCTATGCACTGTAAGTTGAACTTAGCTATACACAGAACCTGCCACTGTATGCCATCCAGAGATATTACACAGTGTTTGGTTTCTCTCCATAACCCATGAAGACATCTGGCTTGAATAGGCAGCAGTACAGGAGGAGACTGAAGAGCATAAGAAAGCAGAAGGATGAGTATGCTTGCTTCAAAATGGACAGTTTTAATATTAACAGTAGCAGAGGTTCATTTTCAATTATACAACAGCCCCCCATTAATATTCCAAAACGTGCACACTGATTGGTCAGCATGCATGTTGTAAATCAAGACCTATACTAATGGAAAAAGGTCCAGTTGCCCGGACTTTTTCCATTAGTATAAGTCTTTTTTTTTTGGACAGCAACAGAGAGCAAAAGGGCTCCGTTGCTGTTATTTCGCTATGTTAAACAAGTTTAACATAGTGAGATATCTTAAAGAAAAGCAACAGAGATTTTCCTTTCTCCATTGCTTTTTTTAAAGCTGTCTCGCTATGTTAAATGAGTTTAACATAGCGAGACACGTTTTTAAAAGCAAGGGAGATCTTCCTTTCTCCATTGCTTCCACACACAGTTCTGATGTACTGTATAACCATATGCATGCACAGTACATCAGAACTGCCGCAGAATACTGGACAGCTGTGGAAGGACAGCAAGAAGGCATTATATAATGCCATTATTTAAGAAAAGTAAATATTTTTTTTCTTAAATAATGTCATTGTATAATAGCAATAACCCACTTTTGGGTGTGGGTAATGCTGGATTTACCCACGGTTGTCTTTGTTTGGCCACTCGGGCTTCACCCTCATGACCAAACCACACCAACCATGGGTAAATCCAGCATTACCCACACCCAGGCATGGGTTATTGCTTAAATAGTATACCTTACATAAATCACTGCCACTTCTGTGATAACTGCCATAAGTGAAAGGTAGCAGTATGACTGTTGAATGTTGTTAGTGTGTATTTGTGCATGCATGGCACTATAAACTTGAACAAGGGGGTCATTGTTGAAAAGGCTGTGGGTTAAATTCCTCCCAAAATTTGTGTTATAATACCTCATTTTCATTATACTGTCGAGACCGTTACATGTGAAAAAGATTTATGACCAGCATTTTTGCATGGCTGGACATCTATGTCATGAAGGATCTTGTCAGTATACTTGTTCTCTTCACTTATAACCAGTGAGTGATCGGTATATCTGAGCAGCATTTTTTCTTTGTATATGTACTTTTGTCTCAGATGAGATCACTATATCTTGAACTATAGGCCCCATTACATTCTTAAAACAGCTCATTGTGTTAACAGTTTACCATATGGAATCACCACACCAATAAATAGATAAAGACAAGATTGCAAAGGGAGGTGGTGACATAATGAGGGATGCAGAAGACAATGGAGAAGGGGCATCCAGCACACAGAGAAAGACAGTGGTGCTGTTGAGGATGTTGAGGTAATTGTGGCAGTTGGGGCACAACTGGCTATGATGCTGCTGGAAGTGATGTAGTAGGGAAAGACTATTCTGATAGTTATACATAGCTGATATTTAAAAGAGTGCTGATTACATAAACAATTTTTCTTTTCAGTTAGTTTTTGGATTAAGGATTAATATTTAGTTCAGTCTTATATGTAATGAAATAGACTTCCATAATTTTGATACATACACAGAATATATGAAGTCCCATGAGTAGTTGTAGGATTTGGAAACAAGTAGGTAGTGCTGTCATTGAGATCTTAATTGTTTAGGAGGGTTACATTTTATCTAGAGCTTGAAAGTGATGAGTCTTATTTGGTAGATTTTTTACAGATTTGACAATCTTATTGTATGCCTGCTCTAGCTTTTGGAACTGGAATTCATATAAATTAATACTAATGAAGCCTATAGATGGGAAGGTAGTAGTCCAGTTGTGCATAGGCTGTGTTTTGTTAAGTATGATTTTTGACCCACACAGAGACCCAGATTATTTTTATATACACGTCAAAATTCAGATGTTGGTTTATTTTACTAGCAGTAGGAGTGCCTCTGCCAATTTGAACACAATATGTACTCTGTCTGCTGAAACTGCTTGTCTAACAGACATTTACAAACTGGGAGCTAAGAAAAGGCATTAGATGTATCACAGTTTAACAAAGGAAGAGAATTCCCTTCTAAAAAGACTGGCAGGTGATAAAATGCTGAGAATCATAAAGCCTGACAATGGAGGTGGGATTGTTAATTTTGATTCAATAGATTATTCCTGTGCTATAGTCAACATTCTTCAAGATGAAGACATGTATGTGACTGTTTCTAAGAATGAGATCAACGCAGTTAGAAAAATTGTTTTACCACTGGATGATTGGTTGATCCAAGTTATGACTGACATATCTTTATTTAAATTTTAAGGAACCCCCACCTATTGATTCCCACCATCTTTGGGATTCCCAAAGTGCACAAAAGCATACAGGATCCACCCTTTTGACTTATTATATATGCAGAAGGGTAAAAAAAATCCCACTTTGTGGTATACATTGACAGGCTTTTGAAACCTATGTTTTCTAAGGTGGGGCACCTATTAAAGGATTCCTAACATTTTCTTCGTAGGGTCTAACAAGAATTATGTCAGGGAAATGCCAGTTTTCTTCCTATTTATGTAACAGATTTTTTCCACATGTGTTCCGCAGGAAGATGACATGTCTTTTTCAGGAAGCCTTAGTTGAATTAAAATTTCTTAATAATGTGGAAATCAACTTAGTTATGGAATGTGTGAGCGCTGTCTTGAATAATGATTTTAATTTAGAAATAAGTAGGCAGTGCTGTTATTGAGATCTTAATTGTTTAAGAGGGTTACCCTTTATCTAGAGCTTGAAACTGATGTGTCTTATTTGAAGATGAGACATAAACAAATCAAGGGGGTTGCTATGGGGCAGCTTGTGGTCTCATTTTTGCAAACTCGGTTATGTTCACCTGGGAAACCAAACATATTATTAAATCTGAATATTTCAAATATTATTAAATTATAACTAAATTACCTAGATGATAGTTTTGTTTTGTGGAATGGTACTATTGAACAACTCATTAGATGTATATGTTACATCAACAACACTACCAGTTTTTTAAGGCTTACTCACCACTTTCTCCCTGAACACATACAAGAAGGGTAGATTATCTTCATCCAAAATTTTCAGGAAACCAACTTTTAGTAACAGTTATTTATACTTTCATAGTGTTCATCCATTTTCCTTGAAAAAGGTACTAGTTAAAGGCCAATTTATTCATTTGGCATGTATGATTTCCGATGACAGCATTTTTATTATGGAACACAGCACAGCAAAACATGGCACAGCAAAATAATGGGTATAGTTCCCCATACTAAAGGGGTGGCGTAAGCCACAAAACTATGGGCTAGGCTTGTAAATGCCCTCGGGCAGATAGCCTAGTATGAACCTATGAACCTATGAACCTATGAATGTGACAAATTAGAAAATATGTTCTTAGATGAAGGTTATCCTTAAAAAATAGTGATTTAAGAAGGGAGATTACCATTAAAGTAACAACCATTTTCACATCTCTTTTTGTCTGTGGAGCTTGGACATAAGGTTGACAAAAATGAATATTTGTAGTGACAAACATAATAGTCCACAAACTTTTGAGAGGGCTATGGTATTACAGTATAATTTGGATAATTATATGTTTAAAGAAATTATCAGGAAAAACTGGATAGTTTTTAGCCAGTGAACCAGTTCACAATAAAGTAGGAGAACACCTTCACTTCATGTTTAATACTGCTAGGGGCATTAAACATATATCAGTAAGGAACACTTTCACTAACAAGAACAAGGGAGACAAGAAAAGAGGAGCTTACAAATGTGGGTCTTATAATCAGTATTCATACATTTTTACAGGGGACAAAATGAGTATCAAGGGTGCAGTCTGTAGAAATATACAACTACAATATGGTCATTGTCATACCAGAGGTTTGTATATCTTGCAAAATGCTCCAATTGTTTCAGCTTTTATGTTGGAAAAACTGAATGTACTTTGTGCAAAAGAATTTACAAACACTGTTAGGATATTCTTAACAGTAATGTCAACACTGCCTTTTGTAAACACTCAGCGGTCTGTAATGGCTTTATGAAGTTCAAGTTTGGGATGTTAGAAGTAATCACCCCAAATTTAAGAGGGGTAACATGAGCAAACAGAGTAGAGTATAAAAACGTGTCATGATAACTCTGGTTAAACACCACAAATCCTCCAGGTTTAAATTAACATATATCCATAATTTAGCAGTGAATCTTAGAATAGCCAAATTATGAGTATTTTTTTTTTTATTTTTAACTTGTGATCAAGACCTGGGGTTCATATTTTGGTAACATTGTGATCTCTAATTTTAGCTAGTTTTTATCTGTAAATGTACTGAACTAAGCCACTATTGGCAACAGATTTGATGTGCTTTAAGATTTAGAATAGTATGTTATTGATTTTCTGCAAGAATAAATCATTTTCTTAATTCACATTTAATTTATTACAATGGGTTCTATGCCTCTTTGTTCATTTGCAAATGTGATTTTGAAATGAGATTTTTAATGAGATCTAAAATTGAGATCTAAAATTGATTGTCTAGCTATAAATAATTAATTGTATTTGAAATGGTAGATTTTATTAGATATTAACAAGTTTTATCAGTTCTTTATTATTTGGTTTACATTTGTTTCAGAGCATGAATCTAACAGGTGTACAAACTATATAAAAGTAAGTAATATAATTTTCAAGTTTAGTTCTGAAGAAGTGCACTTGTCACCTCACAGCAAGAGGTTCTCCTGTTAGATTCTTGGCTGGAGCACCTTCTGTGCAGAGTCTGCATGTCCTCCCTGCTGTCAAATGAATTTAAATACATGCAGGTAGGTGCATGCATGTGTGGGTGTGCCTTCCTTGAAGGTTTGGCACCGGGCTGGCAAATCAACACTGTAAAAAGTCACTGCCAATCATTAGCGGACCAGCGCTCCACTGTGGCGACCCCTAACCGGGAAAAGCAGAAAAACTTATCTAGTGCTGAAGACGTCCACTGTTTATTGGATGAAAGAGTTACATTTTTGTATATTTTTTATTACAATTATTTATCTCATGATTTTTTTTCTGTCTGTGACTTTTTGGAAAAATGCTGTGTTGTGCAGTCCTTTTGGGTTCTTGTTTTTATTTTTGCACATTTTCCATCATTTGTTGGTTGTATCCTAAAATATTCTTTCTTCTCCCTTAATACTAATCATACATTTTTCTCCTTTTCTATTCTTCTACCAGTTCATTTCCAAACATATTTCATAGCTCTTTAGATGCTGCTATTAATTAATGATGCTATGTTTAAATGTTGCATATTTGTTGATTACTTGTATACCTGTGTTTACTATGTCCTTTATGCAATGTTTTTTTCTGAAGTTTTTCTCCGCAGGAAAAGTTCCCTTGCTCATTACATTAAGCTGCTATTAATTATGATACTATGTTTACATTTTGTATATTTGTTGATTACTTGTATCCTTCTGTTTACTATGTTATTTATGTAATTCTAGCATTTTCTCTGGAGCTTTTCTCCCCTGGCATTCTCTGAAAAGAAATAACTTTCTATCCAGTCAGACTATCCCAATACTCAAATGCAATAACTAACTAACTAACTAACTAACTAACTAACTAACTAATGGGATTGGGGTCCATAGGAAAGGCAGAGGGAAATATAATTATGAAGTGGATGGATAGTAGATAAAATAAAGTTATGAGTTAGAATATCAGATTTCAGATGATGGGGGAAAGACTGAGAAAGTTATAGATAGATATTTTCATTTAGGGAGAGTGTAGAAAGTCACTGCCAATAACAAAGGCCATGCAGTTAGTAAGAGGAGAAGCTGCAGTGACCACCCTCATTTATGAGAAGTGACAGTTTCAGAGCTTTGTGATCTTACATAAGTATATGTCATATCCGAGGGATGACAATAAAAATGGAGAACTATCTACTGCATGAATATACTACCTGATTACAAACTTACCACCCTTCAGTAGTCCTGGCATGACTACTGTAATTCACTTCCATTTTAGTCTGCAGATATAAGGAAAGAATGACGGAGAAAGTTGTGTATTTGTGGACTAAGGTGGTAACTATTTAAACATCTAGCTGAAAACTCAACCTTAAGTAAAATGCACAGAGAAAAAGATAAGAAGGTAATACCTATTGTATATTAGTGTCACTCATATATTAAATAGTTCCCAGTATATTTCTCAAGGGGAAAGTAAGTTATAATGAATAATATCAAGGGATCCATTCAGCTAATTCCAGGCTCATTTTACTTGGACCTGTGATTTCAGAAGTAATTTTTAATTAGTGAGGGATAAGTTAGAATGAATCATTTCTCAGACCAGTGTCGCACCCAACTGTGAGGTCAATGGATTTTGCTGCAGTATGAAAAAGGACTTTTGAATACAGTGACCTTTCTATGGCAAAGTGACATTTTTCCCTTGTGGCAGAGTCCAAAGATTCCTAGAGCAGTCAGCGAAAGAGTGTTACAACTCATAAAGTTAGAAAAGTCTAGGTTTAAGGTCATTTGTACACCTAGGCAAACATCATGTAAGTCACTATGTAAAATTTGCAAATCAATTTTTAATGTGCAGCATTTTATGCATTTGCACTTCATTGTCAGTGTTACTTTCAAATGCTATAATGTAGTATATGGAGCACGGTGTTGTTGCTCATAAACTTCAAAAAAGCTAATCTTGTTATGCTCTTCTGTGCAGTTTGAAAAATGCATAATAATGTATCTTGTGTAACTTTTTGAAACTTTACTTTTGCACTAGATTACACAGGATGCCACCCCAGAACAGCACTGAAAAACTTTAACACTTTGCACGAAGCCACACACAGACACACACACACACACACACACACACACACACACACACACACACACTGGCAGAATGAGGTGCCTAACAACTTTTAAAGTTATTCACTAGAAGTTCACTGTTTCTCTTTTGCTCCTCAATGTGTCATGTAGCTTTAAATGTTGTAAAACACTTCCCAATACAACATTTTTGTGTAACTCATTCTGCATAAGAGTAAATAAAGCTCTGTGTACTATATTCAGTTATGGCTGGTTATTGCTGCATTTCTCTGATCACAGCCCACTTACTATCTGTTCTTAAAATGGATGTCAGTGCTGTCAAGTTGAATTTCTTGATATCCTTCCTTTGAAGAGATGGCAAGTGATCAGAGATCCAATTGTAATTGTCTTTGTTATCGCATTATTACTTTGAACAAAAAAAATGTAGTAGCCCATTCAGTAGACACACTATGGTGAGCATATATTACAGAACAGGTACAAACACAAGTGAAAAACTATGGTGAGCATATACTACAGAACAGGCAGAAACAAAAGTGAAAAAAATGATGTACTTTAGTTATAAAGTAAACTCAGATCTTTTAGAATACTGCTAAGAAAACTTTACTGCTATGCATCCAATCAACAACTTAATATTGCTTAATGGACAGTTCAAAACAATTCTCATTAGTAAAAAGATGCAACTGTGTAAGTAAAGAATGTAATTGTAATTTAAATAATGTCTGTATGCAGTTAAAGACTTACACAATAATAAAATATTTAAACCAAAAATCCATTACATTCCAACTCTAGTATGGTAACTACAAGAACAGCAACAACAAAACAACAAAAGAAAACAGTTGTGTAAAAGCAGGACAAATATTTTATTATATGCACAAGTTGAATTGTCGGCATGAGGCTTTTCACCAAATGACTTCTTCAGATTTCTTCATATAATAAAGGGTGTGTTCTGCTTCTGCATAATAGTTTCTTTCTTTTTATATTAAAATATTAACATTTGTGTATTAAATTTATAATTACATATTTATGGCATATACTGTATATTATAGATTAAAGTCAGATCTGTGGTGCTGAGGGAAGAAATCCTAATTGTATCCCAGACTGCTCCCATTTTGATTAAGGCACACAATTCCTGTGGATTCAGCCAAGTGGATAATAACTGAGTGTTAGCTTTGCTTTGATCTCTATTCCAGACGGAGGGGTGATGTTTTCAGCTGAAGTCTACAAGTCCTCAATAGAGAGTGGGGACTCTAGTCCTGTAGTGCAAATTAGGAAGTGACAAAACTGCACATTAAGTTATGACTGGGATTTTCTCACTTGCAGAGTTCTGATCTTTAAAGAGGCAAGCCAAAAAATGTAGAAGATCAAGGTGAGGGGCTAATACACAGCTGATAATTGCTGACTGTGAAGAAACAAAAATGTAAATAAGTAAATAAATAAAATATTATTTTTTGCAGAAATAGCAATAGTTGACACATATTCTGTTGAAAATATTAATCAATGACAACACTTAATTGCAGCATGAAAGGTCTACTACAACATATTACAGATATGATGCAACTGCTTGGCATTTGTGATCTACTACTCTGAACACAAATCAATCCAACAACTACAGGCCTAAGCCTAAAACACTACAAGCATGCTTACAAATGCAAATTAACTACTATGCATTTGTGAACATAAACAGATGAGAGATTGGTTTCTATTCAGAGTAGGTTGATCACAAATGCAAAGCAATTGCTTCACACCATTTGTGCTGTTATTTAATGTGGTACTCCATTAATATGTTCAATACTCCATTAATATGTTCAACTAAATGTGTGTCAACCAAGCCATCACAAAATATAAACCTTGAACAGCTCCCATGAATAGCTTAGCCTCTAAAAAGTAATCAACTAAACCTTCTTTTTATGATGGGGGATGCCTGATGTGGTGGATCTATCCTAACATGTCCTAGCTTATCTATACTAGCTTCATGGGTGCCCAGCCATGACTAAAGTGAATTCACAGGAAAATACACTATAGTCAACATTAAGTAGCTTGACTGTAGTGTAATTCAATTAATTTAGCAAATGGCTATTTGGGCAAAAAAAAAATATCAAAAATTGTCAACCAAATAAGCATAAACCTTATATATCTTTCTGTCTGTCTATCTATCTATCTATCTATCTATCTATCTATCTATCTATCTATCTATCTATCTATCTATCTATCTATATGTCTGTCTGTCTGTCTATCTATCTATCTATCTATCTATCTATCTATCTATCTATCTATCTATCTATCTATCGATCTATCTCTGTTTATTTATCTGTTTATCTATCTACCTCCATCTAGATATCTTTTTATCTATCAATCTAACTATATATAAAACTAAAGGGAAAAATGGCAGCTCTTAAGCAGTGACATTGATGTATGAGCCAACTTAAAATCAGGAAAAAAGAATCACGAGGTGTAGCCAGTCTCAGCTGAGACTTCAAAGTAATTAAGGACTCATAACTTGCTTAGAAATTGATAGTGATGTATTGCAAAATAAAAGATATCGACTAGATGAGTGCTTTTACCCTTGACAGATTTTCATCAGATAGTACTCATCTATGGCACTAACACCCTTGACTTGGTCCTCACAAACATGGTAGAAGATTGCATCATTATATCCCCCCTGCCAGTGTAATATCCTCACTGGACAGGTTCTACCATAAAGCTGTCTCCTTTGAAATAAAAATAAAACCCAGGCTCCCAGCTAATCCTGAAACTTTTAGGAATTAATCTAAGGCAAACTTCCTACTATTAAGTGACAACCTGTTAAAATTAAAAGTCCCCTCAAACCCTGAGAACATTATTGTCTATGCTCAATTGTTCACAGAAACCCTGTACAATCATATTAAGGACTGCAAAGAGACAGCTGTATCTATCTGGAATAAGCATAGGACAAACTCAAAAAAAAAAAAAAAACAAGCTACCCTGCTGGAATTGCAACATCAATAGGTGGTTAACAAAGGGAAGAAAATCATGGCAAAAGTTAGGAAGTGTAATAACTACCAATGTAAAATCAAACTAAACAAACAGCTAAGGGGGCTAATCAAGTCTACCAAAGCCAAAGCATAGTGTCCCAATTCTTGATGCTGGGGCCATTCTTTTTGGCATCTATTTTTTGAAGTCAAGGCCAACATCAAGGGCACCTGGCTAGTTAAGTTTACAGATGATTGCAAAGTAGGTACAACCATATTATCCACTAGTGATACAAACACCCACCAAGAAGGCCTGATACAGACTAATAACTGATGCCAGAGCCATGGTCTAAATCTCAGTGCTAAGAAATGCGTAATGGTATCCTTTAGGAATACTAATGATGCATCCCTAAGAGATGACCCTGTAGTCAGGGATTTGGGAACACCTGCAGACAGTAACCTGGCATTTGACCATCATGAATCTATTCTAATAAGGAAATGATTCTATACTGTGCAAGTTATAAGTGAAGGTATGGAACCTAGGTCCAAGGATGTCATTGTTCCACTGTACTTGGCCCATAGCCTAATCATTGAGTGCAGTGCTGCTTTTGTATGTACCTGACCCAGCATGTGCAATAACTGTAGTGTCCACAGAGGTTCCTCACAAAAAGAATGCATGGCCTAAACATGTCCTATATGGACCACCTCAAAGTCCTTTCCCTGCATGTTTCCTACAGACTGCTGAGAGGCGATCTATGCCTGGCCTATAAAGCATCTTCCCGTTCCTCTCTGATGGACCTGCTGCATATACACAAAACAAACATCATCTGAATTACCTGATCTAGGGACCTAAACCTCATCTACAACATAAATAGGACTTGTTGGAGAGGTAGGTATGCATCCTGGTAACTACCGCTTCTCTGGAACAGGCTTCCCATCCATGTGAAGCAGAGTTCTTCCCTAACCTAATTTAAGAATAACTTGAACAAGTGGATGGAGAACTGGAAATTTATCCCTGGTCTGGCACTTATGCTTAGAATGCTAAACCCAGACGGAGTAATGGTATCTGATGTATTTCTGGAACTGTGCTTTTCTTTCATCCATTTGTTGGAAGTTAACCCTCTAAGTTTTGTTATTATTCATGGATTAAGTATTCTGCCGTGTTTTTCCTTTGGAAGTACACCAGTCAGCTTCAGGCATTTCAGCCTTTCTTGGACAAAATGTTGGCAAATGAGTAGCCATGTCTAACATGACAGAAACTCAAAGCCTAAAGCAGAACAGAATAAAATGCATTACAGGACATAGGCTGTGCTACCCTCAGGACATCATAATGTGTAATGAGTTTATGCTTTCAAAGTATTGCTGAACAGTGAGGAAAAAATATAATTTTCCTTGTATTTCAGAGAGTCTGAGAGCTAAAATTAATCATTCACATTAAAAAAAAAATGACAGTTAAAAGTATGGTCAGCTGTGACTGCAGAGAATGGAGGGTGTGGGAGAAGTCATTGGTGTACATATTTTTCCTTATTTGTCAATCTATGAGCAGGGATAGAATTTTAGTAAATGAAGTAAATCTGTGCATAGAGGCCTTCTGTTTGTTTAAGCATCCGAATAAGGACTGAAGGCTAGGATTACAAAAACTTCTTCATTCCTCTAGTTGCTTCTTCTTCTTGACTTCACAACAGTCAATCTGAAGATATTAGGCAAAGTTTTATAATATCTATCGACCAGTCTTTGCATCGTTTAACTGAAGAAACTTCTGGGAAGTCTTCTCCAATGAAGTCGCATTGGTATACTCCTACCTACCTGTAGTGAAAAGAAAAGCTACACAGCAATGAACAACAGCAATGTTTTCTCACATTTGCTTCATCTTTGCTTTATCATTTGTTTTGTTAGAAAGGCATGATGGCAACCCTCCCATCCCTGATAGTACTGTTTCAGAAATGGGACAGAAATGGGGATTAAGGGGGTGGCAGCCCGCCCCTTCCTAATAGAATAAACAATAAACTGAAGAATGCAAAATTACAAGAAAACATTGATGTCCTTCTATATTAAAGATTACACAACATATAAATATTTCAAAACACCCAAGTAGATTCAGAGAGTTTACAGAACAATATTGCACAGTTTAGAATTCTCATAGCACACATAAGGGGGTAGTTATTATAAAATGTTTTCTGTATATTAGTATGAAATGCTGTTTGTAGTCTGATATGGTGGATATATAATTATGGTGAACTTGCAGACAGACAATGCAAGAGAAAGCTATACATAGAGGAGGAGTTAGGGAGCCGGGGTGGTAAAGTTATCCTTACAACATTTCTTATGTTCATTGAGTGTTAACAAGTATTTTCTATTCATCTGGTATTTGCCATTCCTCTTAGTCTCTAAGTGCAGAAATCAGGGACAAGTTTTAAATATTGCTTTTATAAATGTAGAAAGTTGTTAGAATAAAATGTTTTACATTAGTATGCATTTTCTGAAGAATATTGAGCCTGAAACTGAAGTACTTCTCATTATTTTGTGACTTAAATCATCAAGAGTCTTTCAGAAAGCCACACATTGTATGTATGGCAGACCAATAATATGAATAAAATATCTGGACAGTTGAGAGGTATGCAGGTGCTGGGGATATGGCACTTGGTTACAGCTTCCTAGAATGTTTATTTGTGTTTAGGAAATCAGGGTTAACTAGAGTCAACCTAAAATATGCAGCCAAGAAACACAAGCACTGAAGCTGTGCATTCACCAGCATTTATTTATCTTTTTAATCTAATCTATCCATTGGCTGCCTTTTACTACATACTCAGAACTTCAATTTTACTGTATGACACATGGAAAACCACAGTAGCTTCTTTATTTTGTGTAGAGCTCTGAAAAGTCAACACTACAATATCCTTTTTCTGTTGCCTCTTCACCTTTTTATCTTTTTTAGTTCTCTACATCCTTTTCACAACTCTGCTACTCAGTGCCCCACGTCTATCAGCAACTCCGTACCTTCTGGACTTAGTCAACTTATTGCTGGGGCTGGCCATGGAACCTATGGAAATCTGGTGATTTCTGGCATGTAAACTCATTGGGTGGGGTTTCATTAATGCCATACCAAGTATTTCCCCCACCATTTGCAGTTCCATGGTGAAGCACAAGGGGCAGAAGTACAATGGGGACATGTGGTATATCACCATGCTTCCACAGTAGCTCAGCCATGCCCACTACACTACCCCTTCTGAACTACATCCCCTTATGCAATGTCCCCAGCCTCAACCAGGGATTGTAGCTAGGAATGCCTATATGACCCCCCCCCCCCGAGATGTCTGCCGTCCCTCCACTGCTCTGTCATCTGAGCCAATAACCGAACACAGGTTGACTGGGCAGTATCCCTCTGCGACACCAGAGTGGCACCTCTTCTTTGTTTTTTGCCTGTCAGAACTACATTGTCTACAGTTCACTGTACTAGGTAGTATAGAATCTGGTTTCCCCTTCCAGATTATTCTTTATCTTTACAAGAACCTTGTTGCTATATCTGCTTGTGTCATGTTGCTGCAAGATAACTGAATTTATTTAAGCTTTTTGATTTATTAGTCATATAACTGACAACAACTTAAAATATGCAACTTGTGCACATATCAATACTTCTTCTGTGGCAGTATTATCTGTTTCAAAGCTAGATACATTTAGATTTGGCATCATGTGTCTTGCTCAGTATTCTAAACTTATGTTTCTGAGTGGGGCTTCCCACACTCCTGCTGAAAGTAGGAGTAATCATATGCCAGCTTTATGTCAATTAGTTGACATTTGCAGTCTGAGAGGTATGTTATAGACATATGCACACAATCTCTCACACACACACACACACACACACACACACACACACACACACACACACACACACACACACACACACACACACACACACACACACACACACACACACATACACTACATGTATCTCTCTCTCTCTCTCTCTCTGTGTATATATATATATATATATATATATATATATATATGTATATATATATATATATATATATATATATATATATATATGTAGAGCAGCTGGTTGAATGACCAGCAATGTTGACATCCAGGATAATGATCTGTCTCCTATGATACAATTATAGATTATGCAATCACTACCAATGATATATCAAGTGACCAATACAAAGGGGTGTTCCCATTGCCCATTATGGCTGTTATCAGAAATACTCTCACTAACAACTAGAAAATAATTCTAGGCAACAAAGAAATCACCAAAGTCTTAGGAGAAAAAAAATTATATACATATTAAAAAAAAATCAATAAATGTCAAACATTTGGTAGAAAGGCCTAAAATGTCAAGTTCAGTTACTGGTAACATTTGTGGGAAATGTAAATATTGTCGCTATATTTACAACAGTTCTAGTATTCATGTACAAGCAGCAGACAAAACTGCTGTTGCTGAAGAAGGATTTGACTGTGATTCCTGTGGTGTTATTTACTAGCCTGCTGTGAAATATGCCCCTGTTACTATGTGGGGAAGATGGTTTGGAAGCTAGCCAAAAGAATTTATGAGCATGTGTTAGCAATAAAGAAAAAAAGACATTAACAACACACTAACAAAACATGCAATTTCTTGCAAGGACTTTAGGAAATTCAACTTTTTTATGTTGGACAAAATAGATCTGGCCAACTTCACTGGGAATCATAATATTTTATTAGAATGTGGTGAAGCCGAATGTCAAATACGGCTAGCTCCAGATAAAAAAAAAATCAAAAAAACAAAAAGAAAAACGGGGTTAAATGAAAGCATTAATTTAAAATGTTTTTTGCTAACACAGAGGTTATAGCTTAAACAACTTTTAACCTATTTTTTCTTGCATTTTATGATCAAGTATTTGCGTGTTATCAGTTATATTTATTTATTAGAGGTTTTACGGACACTTTAATGTATTTTTCATTCATCAATTTACTTTGGATGTTCATTGGTGGTTGAAGTCACATGATTTTGAATACTTGTTCATTCATAAATTGTTTTTTTTACATTGATTCGTTAGGACAGGTCACATGACTTGCAACTTTAGTTTTAAATTTACTAGGGAGTTTTTACTAACATTTTTGATGAAGTTCTATTAATAAAGGAGGATCAAAAGTGCTAAAATCTATACCCATGTCTCCAACTTGCTGTCATTCTAGTAGAATTGTTTGTGGTTTTATTGGTTTGAGTTTCTACACTGGATAAATTAATATCTATATGATGAGGCAGGAATTCAAAAGACAAATGTGCGATGCATTTGTTAAGAGCTTGGGATAGCCCACTAGATGCAAGCAGCCCTGAAGCACTTGTCTAGTGAAGTGACTTGGTCAGAGTCACAGAGCTGACAAATGAAGGCTGAGGGAATCAAACTCTGGACTACAAAACCAGCTCATAGCTTAACTCATCCAGTCAGATGTTGAAGCCCAACACAGTGCATTTCATACCCATGTGCCTGCAAAAAAAAAAAAAGTAAATTAAAAATGTCTTCACAGTTAAAATACTAATAGTAATCTCACAGACTTTATGATATCCACTTTGTTTATAGCCAAATAGTAAACAGACTGTCAACAGTCAAAAAACAAGGAAATCAAGGATCATACCCAAAGAACATGGCTGATGTGATGATGTTCCTTTTTATTACAATCAGTTTCCTCATTTACACCATAACTGTGTGTTGGAGGAACCAAATATTTAGGTGCACACACACACACACTCTCTCTCTCTCTCTCTCTCACACACACACACACACACACACACACACACACACACACACACACACACACACACACACACACACACACACACACACCTGTCAGTTACATTCACTTGTGTGACTGTATACCTCAAATATTTGCTTGAGAACAAGTGAATGAATACATTCGTATATAATGGGTCAGAAATGTATCTCACCTTGCTGCTGCCAAAACCACAGAATGGATCTCACTACAAACCCCATATACCCTTTCAGCTTTTTAACTCAAATCAGGCACAATCATGAACAGATTTTTAAATGTCTCTCTTATATACTTAGAATGTTGCTAGAATAAAAAGCTTTGCATTAGAATGCACATTCTGAAGGATACAAAGTCTGAAATTAATGCCTGTCATTATTTAATGACTACACTAGACAATGATTTGTGAGGAAGCCACAAATTTTACAAGGAATGTATACATATTCCTTTCAACCTCTTTGCTCAAGAATTCTAGACAAAGCCAAAATTAAATGCACATACCTTAAACATAATTTTGTTTTATCTATTTGCTAACCAGGTAGACTCACTCTACAAAGTGTCCCTTTTCAGGAATGACCCAGGAGCACTGTCTGAATGATTTTCTCAAAGGCACACAGTAGGCAAATGGATGTGGAAGGATTCAAACCCTATACTTTTTACTACAGGAAGCACTTTGTTAATAGTTCAGAGACTTAAGTGCCCAACAACTCCAATTAACTTGAAATGCATTTTCTGAACAATAACTATGAAATCTAATGACTAGCATTATTGACTGACTGTTACCAGAAGATGATAAAGTTAATGAAGGTCTGGCAGTTAGTGAAATGCACTGGTTCCTGTATTCATGACTACAGGCCTTAATTCTTCCTAAACTTATTTGCCTACTGTGGGACTTTGAGCAAGTCATTTAACCAGACAGTGCTCCTGGGACTGGGTGGGTAAAAATATGTATTTTCTGTGCAATACGTATGATAGTCTAATGATTGATATTACTAACTAATTGTAATCCCAGTGATTCTGTAATCATCCTGGAGGCCATTTTGCAATGATCATCCTGGAGCACACATGCAGTTTCCTGCCATCATTCTGGGGAAAGTTAAATCCATACTGGAGACAGCAATCATCCTGTAAAACATACACACACACACACACACACACACACACACACACACACACACACACACACACACACACACACACACACACACATCTCCCCCATGACGTCTCATTCAATTCAGTAAAGTATTGCTGAGTGCTAAAAGTATTCAAAATTTCCTGCTCAAGAAAGTGCTAAAATCTCCAGGCCTCAACAGTTCTTAATCCTTGCTTGGGAGAAAGTGAAATTCATGGAGTGCTAAAAACAATTCATTTCTCCCACTCACTGTCTCCTGCTTGGAAGAAAATGCATCTGCATTGTGTGCTGATGCTTGGAAGAAGAAATAAAAAAGTGCATGCATGTGTGTAGAGTGTATTTTTTTATTTTTTTATGGCCAGTCAGTACAAGGACCTAGGCAGCTGCCTAGGTTACCATGTGTTGAATCTGGCCATGATTCCCACATCTGGCATACATGCAATATCTATCAGCATTTCATGCCTGGTGACCTTCCATAGTTTCTGCTACTTGGTATGTGCAAAAGCTATGTATCTACTTTGTATAACAGGGACCACTAAAAGTGTAAAAAACTAAATCAAATAAACCTTAAGTGGATGCACAAAACAAATAGCAAAACAAGTATTTTTGTCAAAAAAAAACTTAACAATGTTTCGGGATACTGGAAAATGACCCCTGCAGTCTCTGGCACTGAGCATTAAAGCAAGTTTATTGTTTTCTGCTTTTAGGTGACATATCTGCAAATGCAGAATTAATGGTAAAAGACACTTAAACTAAAAAGTTTGTATTGTAAAAGACAGGCCCCCGGATTCATGAAGCTCGGTGCAAGGCTGGTGTAAGGCTTGCACCAGCCGTGCGGCGTATATATGGAGTAGTAGCGCCATATGCATATTAATGAAGGTGTGCAGCCGCCATAGCCACGTGCATAGGAAACGTGCATGAGTGCATGGGGCGTACCGAAGTTGCGGAGGGAGGCATGTCAATGTCGGCTGTCGATGAGCAACCTAAACTGCTGAATAGTATAGTCCACCTGCAGTAATACTCGCACCCATCAGTGTCTGTGGAGACTGAAACATATACAAAGTATGCAAGATAGTCCCTGCGAACAGAAAATGAAGAAGCAAACACAAATGCACGATAGGGAATAACAGGTCCCTACCCTTGAACAAATGACAGAAAAACCACGTGCCCGTGGTCCAACGTAGTGTTTATAGCTATACCATGTGGAAGTGAAACATATCATATGCTAGGGCGCCACCAGGGGGTACGTCCAGCCCAATGGAGGGGGTCACCAGCTGACCCATAATGTGAGGGAGGGCACATAGATGTGCAGATGTGTCCATAACAAAATACACGAGGAGAAATGTAGATATATGTAGTGACTGTATGTCCGAATCATATCCCACAAGGGATGTAATAGTCACATACAAAAGGTATGTCTGTATCCCACATAACAAATGTGATAGGGAATAGAATATACATGTAAACAAATCAGGAGCATAGAAACAGCTACAACAATAAGGACACATGTAGGCCGAAAGGAACAGTATGACCCGTACCATCTAATAAGAATACCACCTGTCCCACTTTGCGAGCGACAGTACCGCTGCGGCCAGATGTGTCCTGACACAAGCATGTAAACATGGCAAATGTGCAGAGATTATAGGACATAATTATCCCTCAGACGTCATGTAATAGTGGCATTAAACAATTGTTCTCCACACGTATATTACATAAATGTCATAAGAAAAAGAATAAGCCACTGAAATGCTACAAGACTAAAGCTTAGATATAGGCAAGAGTTGTAAGTTCTATCTGCCGAACTGACCGTGGGTATGTGTCGGCATGGAAAATGTGTTGTGTCCACCGCAAATGTTACATTGTGGCCAATTGAAAAGGTGGAAACAGTACCGTAGACTGTGGGGAGGCATTGTCCACAACAGTCGGATATGTGGAAGGAATAGTATGGACATTGGAAAAGGTGCCATCCCCCCAATGAGTACAACAGGTCTGCAAATCCCGGGAGTCATTGGTAGAAGCCAAACTAGTATGTGACACAGCCGAACGGGTAGTACCCGGGTATACCAACTAAGTAACGAAAGTGAAGTATGGGCGTGTACCTATGTGTGTGAGGTATAGCACATTGGAAGCAAACATGGTAGGGTAGTCCACACAACCATAAAGGTACCCGACACCTGTAGGGCAGTCAATGTGCTACTCTGGCCGTGTCATGGCCCAACAACAAAAGTAATGAGCTATCGGATGTGAGTAATTTGCATGTGAGGGGTGGATGGGTAATGGTAAAACCCGCAAAGGCGATACTGTGTCGTATGCAGAAAGGTGAACCAGAGGTATAGGAGGGGGCAGCGGGTGAAGTGAACATAAACACAAACACATGGAGAAACAGCTGCAAGACAAGCAGACAGGCCATAGTGTAGAACACAATCCCACAAACATATGTATCATGTAAATGTGCAATCAAAATGTATAGATATGTCACCGTCACATACCCACAGGTTGGTCCTGATGGAACTGGCCATAACAAATGCAACACACCTGGCTGCATAATGGGCTACCCAGCATACCCTCCACATCACACAACCCAGCCCCGTAACAGAACGTCCACCAAATCCACCCGTACGTGGCCCACTGGTCTGTTGCAGACACAGCTACACATACCGACCCCTACGCATATGTAGTAGGTATTGTCACTCTAGGCAGTGTCAGGATAGCAAACCATGTATTCCCTGCATGTTAAACCCCCTGCACATTTTCATAAAGCCAAAATACATGTCAATATTGTTTCTGTGTGGAATGGTCCAATTTCTGGAATATCCCTTACGGGATAAGTAACCTGTGTAAATAGTAGAATGGGTATGATGACAAGATGTCCAATCCTGTACATATCTGGACACAAGTCAGAACGTGAAGTACAGGTCCAAGACACTGTCCAGACCTGAGTGGTCATGCATAACCCAGTACCCAGGATAAAACACCTTCCCGTGATGCACGTGTCCCCACACAAATATGCGGGAGAATATATCGCACACTCACATAGTGGCAAATGGCAGAAGGGTGAGGAAGACACCCGACATTAACAGGAGAATCCTGATGAAGTGTGAGGGATACCTAGTGTGTGCCAGCATGACAAACCATACCTGACAACCTGTGTGAGCTAGATATCTGGACAGAGCCATGACTACAAGTGAGACAAAGGTACAACAGCAGGTACAATATGCAAAGATAGCTGTTAGAAGTTATTCATGTATGTGCAGTCTGAGTACCCGGGAAGTCCACTGGGCCAAGAAGTGCCCAGTAACAGCGGAGGCCCGGGTAGAAAAGCTCCACAAGCAATACAAGGAAATAAAGGCATGTTAAAGGTAAAATACAAGAGTAAAAGGCATACAGTCAGGAAATACACATGCATAACGTGCATAATAACACAGTGCAAATCCAGAGTTTGTAGTGGTAATACAGAAATGTACAACAATGACATACTGGGAGTCAAGTGAGTGTCAGCTAAGTCTGGTTAAGCTGAAGGGTAGAGAGGAGCAGGAGTATGGAGAGCTCAGAGGAGTTACTAATCATGACATAGAAATGTCAGTCACTATTATCTAACCGCACAGTTCATAATGCCTTGCCAGTAATTTACCAGAAAGGCACATTACTATGACAAATGTAACAAGAGCAAAGGTCAAACGTCAGGGCATTTACCCATAATGTGTACAGGTTAGGGGTATGAAGGTAACCTGTCCAAAATACATGTACAGAACTAGTGATACTAGGTGGACAGGTGAGAAGAAAGATGTTAGGACAAATGACAAACAAAGTCATACGCATGTACTCCGACAAATGTGAATGACAATGTATGCCCTGTGAAAGTCAATGTGGAAGGTTAATAGACTCAAAAAAAATGTGTCCCTCAGGGTGTCATGCAGTGTCACCGTTACAATGTCCAGTCCCCCATACTCGTACGTGAGCTCTGCCACTGACGGAATGCGCAAATACCGGCGTACACATATGGTACATGATAGACTAATTAGTGTGGATAAGCAGCTGTTGGCCTGTGTGAGGAATACAACCCTTTGGGTGGGTGTGTCCTGCAATATAAATGTAATGGCATGTGGCCTGTGATACCGCCATACAGTGTGTGTATTGGTGTCAGAAAGTTGATATCTTGTATCAGACACATACTCCGCAACTGTACAGATTTACGCAGAATGTGCAGAGTTCTGCCTCATATGTTTGGTGTGTTCCACGTAAAATCAGTACCATTCTGGCAAATTCCTGAGAACTGAAGTCATGAAATAATGACAAACATGTGAGTTTAAGACACCAAATCTGTCAGAAAAGTCATACTAATGCAAAACCTATTATTGTGTCAACTATCTACGTTTGTAAGAGCAATATGTAAATACTGCCCCTATGTGTCCCACTATCAGTTAAGGCTTTGTCCAGATGTTTGCTCTAGGAGGTGGAGTGGTATGATCAGAAACAGATACATGTGTGAGGAAACAGCATTATCGACTGCAAGATAACGCAGAAGGTATGAAAAGCACTGCAGTAGGACGTTCAGTACTGTCCGTAGGTATGTGCTGACATGTCAAATGACACAGCAGTCTACATGAAGTACCTATAGGGCTGTCACCTTTACAAATGATGATAGTGGGACATACCCACAGCCATGCACACAGCACAAATAGACATACACACAGCAAAACTAGGCCATGATACATGAAGCCTCCGGCATGTACGAGTAGAGTGAGAGTACAGCAAGGATAGATGTCTGCCAAGCTATACAGCAAATGCCTGTAAGGGCGTGTAACACCGCCCGTAACACGAACATTGCACGGACAATGTTGGGATTTGCAACATACCCCATTGGTATGCGAAAGCTATGCAAATATGCGATACATGAAACAGTCAGCTGTCACAGACACACAAGTGGCAGGGTTGTGAGCAGAACACGAACGTAACCACTGTACCACACAACAGCATTACGCAGTGACAGAACGTGCAACCATGAGTAGTAGATCAAGGAAATCACACAGGCATACGTCTAGCCTGTAGACAGCGGCATCAAAGACAAAGACGCTGCATAGATGTTATGGTGAGTGAATACTGTAAAAGCAATGTACTCTTGTCATGCAGCTGGAAACACACACACACACACACACTTGGCAGGGCTGGGAATTGAACTTACACCTAACTACCCTATCACACTACAGCATGACGCATTTACAGAACGCGCTACCGAGATTACTAAACACAGCAGACCCATAGGCATTCTTCTGGGTGCGTGTCAACATCCGCAAAGGCAAAGACGTCAGCAGAATATATCTGTGGTGTGAAGCATCTAAAAGCATAACCTGAGTCCCCAGGTGGACGGGAGCATGCGCACACACACACACACACACACACACACACACACACACACACACACACACACACACACACACTTGGCAGGGCTGGGAATCGAACTTACACCTAACTACCCTATCTAAAAGCATAACCTGAGTCCCCTGGTGGATGGGAGCATGCGCACACACACACACACACACACACACACACACACACACACACACACACACACACATACACACACTTGGCAGGGCATCGAACTTACACTTAACTACCCTATCACACTACAGCATGATGCATTTACAGAATGCGCTACCGAGATTACTAAACACAGCACTCCCACAGGCATCCTTCTAGGTGCGTGTCGACATCCGCAAAGGCAAAGACGTCAGCAGGATATATCTGTGGTGTGAAGCCTCTCAAAGCATAACCTGAGTCCCCAGGCAGACGGGACCATGCGCACACACACACACACACACACACACACACACACACACACACACACACACACACACACACACACACACACACTTGGCAGGGCTGGGAATCGAACTTACACCTAACTACCCTATCACATTACAGCATGATGCATTTACAGAACGCGCTACCAAGATTACTAAACACAGCAGTCCCACAGGCATTCTTCTAGGCACGTGTCAACATCCGCAAATGCCAGGACGCCAGCAGGGATTGTATAGAGAGTGTACGATCAGACATAGTACTGCCCCACGGTAGATGTATACAACCACACGGCAGTGGTGTACTCGGGGCAACTATACATGTATGGAGCACTACAACAACAATACATAGACACAGTACACACCACAGACAGTACACCCTTCCAGATAGTCACCCAGTGTGTACTCGGTTGGCATCCATCCTGAAGTTGAAGATGGAAATCCGTTGCCTGGATGACCACCATGGCAATACAGGATGTCAACGGCCATGCCCATGCACAGAGGGACATCACCAACACAAGGTGTCACTGGCCATGGCCGCACACCTGGTAATATACGTCAGTTCGGGCTGTACTGTGTGTCGATCTACACAACGGCATACTGGGCATGCTCACACACTTAGCTGTTGCAAAGGGCCATCTTGCATGCAGATGGAGTGTAAACATGGAAGGTCTCAGTTTGGACTGTACCGTGTGTCCATCTACACAACTGTGTACATGGACTGTCCTGTGTGTCCATCTACACAGCAGCATACTGGGCATGCTCACACACTTAGCTGTTGCAAAGGGCTGTCTTGCACGCAGATGGAGTGTAAACACGGAAGGTCTCAGATTGGACTGTACCGTGTGTCCATCTACACAACTGCGTACATGGACTGTACTGTGTGTCCAGCTACACAACAGCATACTGGGCATGCTCACACACTTAGCTGTTGCAAAGGCCTGTCGTGCATGCAGATGGAGTGTACACACAGAAGGGCACAGTACAGAAGGGCACAGTAAGGTATAACTGTCCTCACGCACAGGGCGGTCACACATGCAGTGACCTGTTCACACACAGCTGCCATCACAGCTGTCATAGGTGCAGGTCACACACGTACACACTGCAGTGTACACTGTAGCTGTCAAGTCATCACCATGTCATCGGTGCAGCACTACACAGCCTTACAGTACCACAACACCATGTGACACATGACCACTGGGCTGTACAGAGGTGTACACCAGCTGTGCAGAGTACACATGTACCAACAGGGATCCAACAGGTGTTATGCATTGCAATGATATCAGTATACATGAACAGGTCAGCTCAAGACATACCACGGCCCTTACACAGCTGTGATACATGACTGTTGCTGTACACCAATGAACACACGTCTGGATATGTCATACATGTGATTGTGTGGATGTGTGCATGGATTGCACACACAACACATACATACATAGCCTTTGATGTACCTTGTGCATAACAGTGGCCTAATCAATGCTACACACGCAAATGGAAGGTGGGTCCATGTCTGTTGAATGCTCACACTACAGGGGGTAGCAATGTTGACCGGGACACATACCCTTGTACTGGTCACCTGTGACACCTGTGATATCATACCACAGTCCATGTGTTATGTATGTCAACACACATGTCCAACAATAGCAATGCATACAAACATGGCAACAGGAGACCCATGTGACATCTGTACTGTGCATGCAGCAACCATGCATGTGCAGTGGCCGATGTCCTTAACATAGTTGCACCTAACTACGACATGCAGTCGCCATGCAGACGCATCATTGACACCTGTATACGGTGACATACAAACAGCACGTATGGAGGGAAGTGTGTACATAAAGTGGTGAACCACCTGTGTAGATGTATGTGTGCAGGGGATGGCTCACAGTTGTGTCACACACCATCCTATCATGCCATGTGCAAACAGTACGCTATGTCGCTGTTACGTGACGGTGCTGACATAATGCATACACAGCAGTCAGGTGTTACCAACTATATGTCACATGGCACCCGTAACACCTACAACCTCCCTTGCGCATATAGCAGCACATTTGCCAGATATAGCGTTGGTACACATAATGCAATCAATACCGCTGCATGTCTATCAAACGTGTCATCATATGGCAGGTGTCTCATTCCCAGCACTGCCATGTGTGTCCGAATGTGTGACCACAGATGCCACACATTGCGGGGAATATGTCCCAGTTGTTACACATCCCTGTACATTGTTGTAGAGATTTGTACATACGTCAGTGTGGGAAGCATGACATCGGCCGGTGTGGTGCATCACATACGTCGGCTGTCCGTATACACATGTGTGGTCACCACAGTGTGTGTGTCTGTATGTATGTCTGGTGCTTGGAGTGAGGGTGTATGCTAATATACAGTGAGAAATGATCACTAACCCCACGTGGTGACTAACCCATAATGGTGATGCAGTGCACTACCCTGTTGATGCCATAGGTCCCAGCCATACTGTGCATGTTCCTTCTCTGTGACACATCATGTGGGTGCATAGTACTGTGAGGGTGATGACCACATAGGCAAGGGTCCCCACCTGAACACTATGGGGTGTGAGTTATAGTGGTGTACACCCCATGAATGTGGCCATATTCCCGTACTGTTACAGGGTTTTACTGCTGCACATTGTGGCCTCCAGCTACCAAGTGACACCTCACATCATCATTGGCCAGACTGCTGTGTACAGCCACTGCACCATGTCACCATACCTGTAATGTGTCCTGCTATGCATGTCACGTCTCTGTCCAGTTTAGCCTGTGGCACTGAACACATGCATCAGGTGCAGTATATGTGTGGACATCTGTGTCATGTTGGTGTTTCCAACAGTCAGTTTGAGGGTACATGTAGCATGCTGATATTGCCAGATGTGCCTGTGAGTAATCCACAGTTACAAGTGGGGGGAATGCAAACACTGCTACCTGTAGGCACATGCAAGTACACCATAGGAGGGAACCAGGGTATCACAACCAACATGGTGCTACAGATGTAACCGAGACACATACCGTGAACACATCACAATGCATGCTGCACCTGCACTACATGGTATGACCGGTGCATGTCGACAGTACACAACCTATGTCACATACACATCTCTCAGTATTCACACACAGCCACTGCAACATACACATCCCTCACTATGCATCCACAGGTAATATTACATACACCTCTCACTATTCTGTTCACCCTGTGCATCAGAATATTTGTGCATAACCCTGCACCAATGGTGTGGATGACAGGGATGCAGCACAGGCTTCATCATATGCACAGGGTGATATGTTTGCCAGGGGCATAGGCTGAACCAATGGATAACATCATGTGTGTGTGTAAGGGCCAGTGAGTTGATTGGACATGTCTGTTCAGAATGCGTGTGGATGTTGTGGAGCCCTACAGTTGTGTTTGCTGTGTGCGTGTATGTGTGTACACAGTTCTGCCATTTGTGAGGCCTACATGGGGTATAATTGACAGCCCCAGATTGTACAGACCAGGTTGTACAGCTCACTGTGTCCGTCCACGGCCACGTGACCTGTGCCTGCCTGGGGTTGCACGGGCACTACTAGGTGGAGGTACAGAGTGGCTACTGTCCGACGACACATGTCCACTGGAACCGTGTCCCCACTGAGAACGTCCAGGGCCATGTCCACGTGGCCTGCTGTGTCCTGGTGTTGACAGCGCAGCACCAGCTGCACTGCTACTGCTACCGGCACTATGGGAGCGGGCATGTGAGGTGGCACGCTCACGTCGACCTACACTAGGTGGTGTTGCTGGCCTACGTCCACATGGCCTATGCCTCACTCCTACCAGATGTTCCAGCACAGACAGCTCCCGCTCGCAGATTGCCATGCCTCGGTCAAGGATTCCGACCATTTCACCCAATCGCCTTGCTGTTGAGCATTTGCCAATGCCTGGATGTCATTTAGGGTATGGATAGCAGCCCTCTGCAGCCTCTGCCCTTCTCTGTTCTGCCATTCAGCATGTGCCTGTGCCGCCATTACAGTCTGGAACATGCGTCTGGTGATACCAGCTGCTGCGCTCTGTCCTGCAGGTGCATGTCTGCCAGAGGTCCTCCTATGAGCAGCACCAGACACATGCCTGTGTGGCACATCTGCAGTCATTACACTGACACCATGGTGTGTAGACACACCTTTTGTAGCCACCACACGTTCCTGTTCCATGCTAACAGATGCTGACTGTCCTTCCTCTATGGCCACTGGTGATGCGGTATGTGTTGGCAGCAGAACTGTGTGTGGGGAGGAGGAGGACATAGCTGGGATGGTAGCCATTGGCACAGATTCAGCCCCTGACAACCCTGCCTGTACCTCATGCATATGTTCATCACCGCTAGTATCTATGGGGACACTAACATCAGATGGACCACAGGAGGGTAATGCACCTACATCACCTGTGAATGCAAAGAAATACTGTAAAGTACAATAGACACAGACACAGACACACACACACACACACACACACACACACACACACACACACACACACACACACACACACACACACACACACACACACACACACACACACACACACACACACACACACACACACACACACACACACACACACACACACACACACACACACACACAGACACACACAGACACACCATGCATGTGATTTGTCAGATGGCATGCAGCATGCCTGTGATACAGCAGAGGGCATGCAGCTCAGACATTATTAGTGTTAGTAAGCATACCTCCCTGGGGTGCACCTTACAGCAAGCAGGTGTCATACCAGTAGCCATGCAGTTCACACAATCATGGTAGTATGCATGCATCCCCGTGATACACCATGTGGCCCAGAACAGGATAAGAGTACACATGGCTGACGTGACCTTGACATGTAATCTGCTGACATGTGCATTAACATGCATACATGTCTGACACAATGATGTCCTGACACATGTACAGCATCATAATGGGCTTCACATTGCAGTGTTGTGTGTATGCCCTACAGATAGAATGCATGTTTAGCAAATGTGCATGAGCATGGGAGGGTAGTGTGAGCCATCTACATTGCTATACAGTGTGAAGTATAAATCTCCGTACGGTCCCTGAAGAGTCTGACAGTCAAGTAGAACAGTCAATACGATAAAAACACTGCAGAACTCACCACCAATACTGGAATACACCTTTATTAACGAACAAAACAACAGATGAGCGCTTTCACGTACAAAGTACGCTTCTTCAGATCTATACAGTGTGAAGTACAGACACTGTGCCATTGCATGGCATCATGAGGCATCTATGTTGCTGTAGAATGCATAATATGTACACATTGCATAGCCATAACTGCAACACAGTTGTGATGTACAAAAGATTGTATATGGTAGACTTCAGTGACACCTCCAGTAGCTGTGCACAGGCTTTTAGGATGTCCAGTGTACCACATCAACTGTATAATCAGTCAACTATGGCTATAATTGGACCATGTGTGGACAATGTGCAACAGGGTGTATACACATCCCATGTACTGTGTGGCTACATGTCTCTGGCCATCCTCCATGGCCATGTGTGCACATGTGTTGGCCAAATGTGTGTGATGGCCATCTATCTCACATGTCTGTGTTGTCCCATATGACATACACCCATAGATGTCAGATATGTCACAATCCACAGGGCTATGCAGACAACGGGTTGTATGTTTGGTATGTGGGGTATAGGTCATGCGATAGTGTGACAATATTGCAGACAGAACACTACGTGTCTGGGACATGTCAGGTGGCACATCACAATGTGTGCACCCAATGCAGGGGCATATGACACAATGGTGACACCTGTGGGCTGCCCATATCACAGCTCACTGTGTGGTACTGTGTGCATCACACATGTTGTTCCAATGCATACTACATATGCCTCCATTGTAGAACACCTCCACCGTTGTATGCACAGCTGACCACACATGTCGCAATGACAAGTACTGTGGTTTCAAGTCGGTGTATAATTTCATTTGTATATATTGCACATGGGTGGCCTGTGTGAATGATGGGTGATGCGACCTGCATATCGTGACTGGAACAAACATCAGGTGTGCAAGTGTTAACTGGCCACATGGCAAATAGGTCTACACTGTAACATGCCTGATACTAATGGCAGTCTCACCTGCAACGGACTCATGTCTGTGCGGCACACCAGGGGTACCTGTACAGGGGTGACACAGCAGTATGAACATTTTCCATGACTGTATGACAGCCACAGGTTGCACTGTGCATGTGAACACATTCACCTGTGTAATAGCATATAGTATGCACATGTGTGCATACACAGCGTAGCATACTGGAGTATACAGCATGTGTGTCCACATACATTGCATATGTTGTTACTTTACATAATGTACAGTGACACATGCAACTAAATGGGATATAATAGCCATATGTGCAGTACTGACTTACCAGGCAACTCCAGGCTCATTGGTTGGGAGACACCCACCTCCATGATGGCAGCTAGTGTTTGTGGATGCTGTTCCCTGGATGTCCCCAGACTGGCCAGTAGCTCCTCGGTGTGTGTGAGTGGGGGCTGGGTTGGTGGCCCACCACCTGTTCCACCTTGTTCCCTGGCAATTGCAGTGGCATGCTGTTTTGCATGTCGTATCAAGTCCATGCAGTGTCTGCGCACCTGCTGGTAGATGCGGTTATGGCCACCCACATCGTTCACCCTCCTGCGTAGATCCTACCACAGGTCATCCTGCTGCTGGGCATGCTGTGGCACATGGCTGAACAACAAGTCATAGTTGTCATGGAGCTGTAGGATGAGGACATCATCCTCCTGGTGGCTGTATGCTGGGAGGCGTGTATGGGGCATTATCTGTAAGACATAATGATGGTGACAGGTCACAGTTTCAGAGATGTACAGAGATACTGCTGCACATACCTTTCTATGAAATCTGCTACATCTGCACAGTTATCTTTGCAAAGCATCATGGCACTGACATGACTGATGTGTTTGTGTCACACACATGTCACACCCATTATGCATTGGATATCATCACCATATATGTGTGTCACCTCATTACAGTGTTCATACTCCATGTAAATGCTGTCTTGCTGTGAGCATGTCTATTTGCCTGCACTTGTGTTCTTACCTATCTGCACATGCCTGGATGTGTCCACGGTAATGCTGTTGACCTGGATGCTGTGTATATGTCACATATCAACACAGACACAGCCGTAATGGACTTGAGCAGTGACAATGCACACATATGCATGGACACCTGTACCTGCATGTGTTTTGCCATATACATCTACACAGCACTGTACAACTGTTCAACATCCTGCCACGGATCGCCTGTATTGCACATGTGATAGATATGGGACAATGGCTAGTCACACGACATTCGCAGGGATGGTTATCAACCATAGCATGTGCGGGCACGGTTTCCAAGCTGTAACAGACAGCCATTATGCCACCGCAAGGTGCATCAGTGCCACATTACTGATCCAGTCAGTTGATAGTACATCTACCATGCGGCCATCACACCATGTATGACTGGGATGACATGTGCAGCTTTGATGGTCAGGGTTCCATGATATGGTGGGAGTATGTCACATATATGGCACAGGGATCTGTCCAGCCTGTGGCGATCCTAGTATTAGGACGGTGGCTGTCCATGACATATGTCTTATAGATCAGGATATGGACATGTAGCATGTCCATCATCATGGTGTAGCAAATGTCTTTCTGCAAGGTAGACAGCATGCTGCATAGTGGAGGTGAGGATTGTGAAGGCTGGTATCGCACATCCATGCATAGCCATTACCCCTTAAAGGTGGTATGTGATCCAATATTGGTCACCACAGTGCTGTTTATGCTTGTCCAGTGATCTCCGTGCTCATGGATGGCACCCTGACATGACATGGGTACCTCATATGACTACCTAAGGGGCCTGGAGACGTCACCAAGTCGGGGGGTGCACTGCACAGCACTATCCCTTACACAGTGTCCATAATGTTGACCACAGCCTAGGTAGTAGTTTATGGGTACAGGGATGTTCACCTAGCGGTGACAATGCTGGTATCATCCATCAGACTGTGCATATATGTCACACACCTCACCCACACAGCCCATTCTGTATGTTGTTCACAACACTGACACAGCTATACTGATAGGTCATGGTCATTCACAGCCTTACATACACAGATGCCTAACATTTGTCTGTGTGGTATGGGCTACAATGAGGGTGGGGTACAACACATTAACCCTGTTCTACTGTAGCTGGCACTGGTGTGATGTGCACATGTCACTCTTGCACCTTTTGTAGTTGTGAATCTGTCAACAGGCCACTGGTGGAACACTCCTGTGACATACAAAGTTATTTGTAATCAAACATCCATGCTGTCTTGTACATCTGTACTGCTAACATCTACAGTGATAATGGTTCATGGACATGCACACCATACTCAGCAGGGTTATAGTGTGGTGCCACCCAAAATGACTGTCATCACCACTTGTGGGTTGATATTATCCAACACCCTATCTGTATTGTATGGTCATGCTAGGCACTTGTTCAGAACTTGTGAGCATGTCATGAGCTACTGATTACTATAGCACCCATTCCACACCATTTCCCACAGTTACACTGGCTGTCCTACACTTCCCAGTTTGCTTATGGTACAACAGCTGTTGTACACACACGTAACGCACATATCCTGTGGGACATGGTTGTATATACACGCATGTCCAACTGTCACGTACCAGTGCTACTGCCTGTTTATATGAGGGATATGTCATACATGTGGCAATAGAGCAATTGTCTCATGTACACATTCAATGCTCACCTCCCAACATACGACACTACAGCCTGTGGGAGATGCACTTCTGCAGCCGTGCTGGGGGCATAGCTCTCAAGTGTACCTCATTACGAGGAACGTACCTCATTTGGGGTCTTAAAAGGTGCATGTTCCTCAAGGTTCCACATTGAAAGGGTCTGTCACACATTCATTGTTGGAAATTGTTTACCAGCTAGCCATGGCTAAATAGATGGGAATCATATTAATTCATTAGAATATCTTTTTATATGTAAAACCAGCCTATTTTAGCCATCATATGCCCTTCCTAGTTGAAGCTGTTAGTAAGCCAGTTGTAAGTGTTCCACGTTTTGCCCATTTGTCACACATTATGAGGGCTAATGTTCCTTATTTTGGGGCAGGAGGTTGACAGCTATGGCTGGGGGTAATGCTGTCACCAACCCTGACTGCACCTGACAGTCATTTGGGGATGTGTAACATTTGCAACACACCCCACCCATCACATAGTCTCACATGATCTACACCACTGGCCACACCTACGAGGACAACTTGTGCAGTACGTCTCCATACTCAGTGTAGGCACCAGAGGTAGCCCCCATCATGGAAGACAACATCACCAACTTATAGCCCACAGACTCATGTGTGCCCATCACATACAGCCAATAGGGAGTTATAGCATTCACAACACACCAGTCATAGGTTACTCTTTAGGGAGTCACACTGCAGTTCCACACAGCAGGCTACACAAGGCGATAGTCGCTTACATCTTGCTGTCGGGTAACTGCTTCTGCAACATAACCAATGCACCCATGCCACACCTCACTAGGTACGATGTGACTGTCATTCTCCATGTTAGTGTGACTGACCTGTGATGCCACTTCACAGACTATGTGTGCAGGGACATGCAATAGCTCACCAGACTTATAGCCCTGAGGGTGTGGGCCAAGCCCTGGGGAGCATTTTGCATTTGTCCGGACACGATACCACTGTACAATGACCGACTGTGTCACTTCAACAGTTGCCTATGCTCCTATTGTCATTCCACAGGCATCTGGTATCTATCCGCTTTGACTGACCTGGTCAAACTGTGGCACAGATGACTTGCACCTGTCAGCCCTGGGGGTACAGCTCACATGTAAGGCTCTTGCTGCTTCTATACTGCCTGTCTTGCACAGTTTCCAATAACTGTCACCGGCAGAACGGGAACTGGCAAGCATAACATGGGGTCATATGACACAATGCTTGCATCTTCCTCTGTGACGCAAGCAGGCAAGGCACACCTTATAATGCACCACTCAAACATCTCTGCAGTGACTGGGACCTGCCTCTAGGCTCTGCAGAGCACACCTGCAATCACACGTTATAGACAGACCATACCTTTCAGGCACATACCTGGACCGACACACCCACAGCTGAGGGGTTCCCATATCCCACTATGTTGTGCACACATCCTGGCTAGTTACTTAGCACAATGCATCAGAGGTGCTCCACGTGCAACTAACTGTGTCCAGGACTGCTATACACATTGTAACAAGCTACAGATTCAACATCATACCCCACAGTTAACATACGTTATTTGTTGGTATATTGGACAGTGGGCCTCAGACAGCTACTACTGATGTGTGACTGACACTACCCCACACTTAACTGGGATAGCCACTCATGTACCGACACATCCATGAGTCATAACCTCCGCTCTGCTGGATCAACCCATACACACCACCTCCAAGACCTACATTAACCTTGACATGAACACTACCACCATGTGACTGGTGTTACACACCTGGGGTTATCCCCTCATTGGTGGATTCCGAACATATGCTACTCAACCTTGTTAGCCACATCCCGGCACCACACCCATCACAGCATGCACAGTATATGAGTACTACAACACCTACTACAGACGTCTGCTGACAGCGGTTGTTAACGTCATGACACCCGTGCAGATGGACAATGCACATACAAATGCTGACACATACCCCAGTGCACTTCATTATCATGTACACAACTGCATGGATCATGCTATTCCACACAGAGCCATGATGGTACACACCAGATAATAGACGCCACACTGGTGGTCATATTCCATGGACATTTGATGTACAACAACAGGTGTAGGCTGTTGCACAGTGGTGTACATTCCCATGGGTGGGGTGGCTCACTGGTCAGCCATGGTAGGGCCACAGGACCCCTCATCACATACTCCAAGACTAGCTACGTAAACATGACTGCGACACATTCCGGGGTGTACCACCAGGCATTATGGTGGTATGTCAGTAGTCGATGGCAACACCCACATCTGCTGTCACATACAACAGTCACTCAGGAACATTACAGACCCAGGTGATGTTGGCAACATGCTGGAGGATGGATTCAATGCTAACATTACATCCTCTCACTCACTACAGGGCCACAATCCATACAGGAACATTGTGGGGTCCCTGTGGTCACACCTACACAGTACTGACCTGCACTCTATATGTCCTGGGACACTGGCCCTATGTCACTTTCCAACGTCCCAGGCTGTGATGTCCACCAACCTCTGAATGACATGTCTCCCCACTAGGCCACCATATTCAGTAATAGCCTTGTTTCAGACATTGTAGCCCCTGAATGACACACAGCAGCATTTATCACACTACACATAGGTGGCACCACAATGCACGAGTGGGACTATAGTCCTACACACCTGACTGGACTGTTCTGCATGGCTATGGGGCACATCATCAAGGACGTCATTCACAGAGCATTGTTGGGCTCCTGTCCTTTGCTGCCACATGGGTTGGGCTTGTTAGGGCCAGAGCATGGCCCCTATACATGGTGGACTCCTTTCATACAGTTACCAGGGCAGTTGCTGATGGTATGGGAGTCCACACATCCTACATCGTCCTCTCATTGCCTTTCAGCACCATTCTCCATTCTGGTATTGACAACATACACATCCACCTGCACATCGTACCCTATGTCTCAGGATGTTATGCAATGTGGCTCATGGACACACACAGTGAGGCCAGCATACCATAGTACCTACTACATGTCAGGTACATTTGGCATACCACAGTCCTCAGTCATAGGGCCCCTCATGTTCAGTATATGCTTCCCTGCGGTACAGGCTAGCACAGGGGACTTTCCCTGCCTAGCTTTCAAACCCCTGCATACAAAGCACCATGGTTGCTCCACCAGCTGATACTGACTCCATCCATCCAGGTGTCGCTGTGACAGATACATGATATGACTATCATGGCATCAAGCTGCATGACACAAGGTGCATGAACATCACCTTTGCATTACACCATTCACCCGCTGACTATCACATGGGTGGTAGTCCCCTACATACATATCACATTGTACATGTTTGCAATACACACATATGTTGCACCCACTCCTGTGGTTACCGTATTGCCACTGTGGCATGGATATCCTTCTACGTGGCCACACCTATCTGTACTGGGTGTGTAGCTGGTACATAGGCACCCATTGTACCTCTGAACTCAAGACATCTACACACATTCAAGGGTACACCACCCCATTTAGCGTGTACCTTACACAACAGCTACAGCTTTACATACCACAACATTAACATGCCATGACGTTTACTGAGCTCCGACAGTTTAAGTATGCGGCTGCACTATGGACACCACATCTGTACACATTTGCATACTACATACTCAGGGGTGACCTCTGCTGATCAGACAGGGCCCATGTCCACAACATTATTAATGGATATACTCCTCATACGCGACATAAGCAGAAGCCACTGTGAGCAACATGCTCATGGATATGTGCACACACGCCACAGTGAGTGGGATGTGCTTGAGGGTCACATTCCCAAACCGGATACTCACTATGCTTTGGAACATAAGTCCTATGTACATCACGCAGGGACACTCAGTAGCACTGTTCATGTGATACCTCCCTTGGTGGTTGGGAGACACATGTAGGCCTGGGATCACTGCAGTGGCTGTACTGTGCAGAGGTGCATGTGACACATGGCTCTGCTGTTCACAGGACACTACCCTAGAGAGATGCCACTAGTGTGAACACTGTAGTTGTGCTTACACATGGACTTGCCAGACTGCATAGTACCCCACTATGCTCCTGTGAAGCTATTACATGTCCTTTGTGCATGGTTACTTGGTAGCCCTTCCATTTAGATTAGTTATCATGCTATTACAATGTCCCATGCCTACAAGCCATATGTATCCTGTTATTGTACATGCCAATAGACGATACCTGTGGTATGCATGATATGCCTGTTATGCTGTGTAGAATATCTGTCATATCTACCTACAATACTATACATTACACATATTTCACATAGTATCCCATAATGCAAAGCATACTTGCACAACGGGACCACCTTAGATATGTCATTAACGTTATATGCCCATACACATGCGTGCTGTGACAGTATATCAACATATACTATCCCCTGCTATGGCACGTCCTTGTTGGACATACCCTACCACTGATGGCGGGTTGTATGGAATTGTTCTGTTTAACGCCCTCATGTAGCACCCCTGGTGGTGTCTGTGCTGTGTACCTTGTGTCCCACTGCTGGACGCACAGTTTCTACAAGCGTTAGTATGCTCAGCAAGACATCACTACATAAATACCTTTCCCCACTTTATGCATTGTGGATACGTTTAATTAATGCAAACCAGGCTATACATACAGTAAAACTAATTAATACAGATCATGTTATACATAACCTTACATATCGGGTGTTCTACATACCTTGTTATCGTTACGGCATTTAGTTTCTATCTCTCTCACAGTGTTTCAACTGGTATTCGGTATGAGCATACGGTTTGAATGTCTGGCAAGTCATCCTTATATACGTCGATACCTGTAACATGTGGCTTCATCCCGCCAATTGGTGTTCCTGAGTGACTAATTACTTGCATATCAGCTGTGCAGCTACTCCATTTGCCAATTACGCGGCAACAGTGGGGTATAATTGAATTCTCCACTTCGGAGTTGCCTATTTGCCCTACCTTCGGGGAGACGGTCTGTATTGTGTTTTGTTATGTGTAATTGCAACTGCTATGCATGGAGACAAGTATACTTTGGATTCATGTCCCCTGTGGATTGTGTGTGACAGGTAGTGTATTTGGTTCAACATGTGGGTGTACCTGTCATCTCAACGTCTGATAACGGAGTATTGCAAACAAAACCTGTAACATGGCTGTTTGTTCCATTATACAACGCCTGCAATTTTGCATGACGCCTTTAATTGTGTCTCTCACATGGTATGTTGAGGGTTCTGCAGATGTAATTGACTGACTGGATGTTTGTGCTGCTATTACAGTCTGTATTGCTTTAGTTTCTAGTGTGGGGGATGTTGGTGGGTGTACGTAGCATATACAGGTTTGTGGCCCTTGCATTTCTACATAATCCATATATATGTGTGTGGGCTCCGTCCCTAATTAGAGAGCTAACAGTTAGTAGACTTATGTTACGGGATTGTACATTGGGCCATTGTTAATTGGTTTCTATATCGTCTGCAGGTGAGCTTGCTACTTGTATACCTCCGGAATTGCAGCGTTATATCAAGGGATATGTGTAAGTGACAGCTATCCCTTGTATTTCTGTCCCAGATATTTGCAGTCATTGCGGTTGTGTTGGTAAAAGAGCCTGTTTGCCATGGGTTGCCACCTTTTCATATGGTCATTGTTGGACACTTGTGGGACACACAGCGGTGTTTACAGGCCAACACGTAGCCACAGTCAGTACACAGGTTAGCACATACTTTTATCCTCAATACATACCTATTGTTGTGGGACTTTGGCTACTTATCATATTGCATGTAACATTTACGTTTCTTACATACAGGCATAACTATTAAATACGGTAAAAAGTTTTGTATAAGTGAGTTAGAATTGTGCTTTATGTTTTAATAAGGTTCAATTAACTGTGTAATTAGAACTACTAGTCTATTATTCAATTAAGTATATGCATATATAAACTGTGAGTCTTTTTTCATTTGATGTACTCTGTTAAAGGCTTGTTGGCCGAGGCGCTAGAGATTTTTTTACTGCTGCTTGCTGAATAAATTTTCCTTCCTTGGAATTGCTGGATTGCTGTTGCTGTGGTTTTTACCATATTGGTTACTGTCGGTTGCTGTGGTCTATCTAATAACTATTAAATACGACTATTACATTATATATGGGACATATTAATGTCCTACCATCTCGGACATTTGCCCTTTGTACTGTTTTATGTCAGGACACACCTGCCCAGGGTTGGGCTGTCCCTCCTACTGTGGGAAAGGTAGTAACCGCATGCCTATGGCTAGCTATACCCACACCTACCGTACTGATATGCCTCTGACTTGGCACTAACAAACACATGTTGTGGACACACACACACATTACAGTCACACGGAGATGCACACGGCACCCTCAATGCACACTTACACAGACTACAGCACTCACAAACACAGTTGAACACAGTACCTACGTGGACCGCAACACCGGCAGCAGTGACTAAATGTCCCTTCATATCATCATACTATTACTCGCAGCTGTACTGTTCCGGTACTGTGTTCTATCGGTCTTTCAGCCTCGTGGTTACGCATGTCGGTATGTTACACATTCCATAGTTGGCAGTATCCTATTTATTTGTACCTCCAAGGTGTTATGAATGTCGTTGAACTATCTATTATATTTGCAGATATCACTGAATCCATCTATGTCAACATATATCACTCTATTGCCCTTTCTATCTGTATTTTATATATATATATATATATATATATATATATATATATATATATATATATATATATATCTGGCGTGGAATGTGACAGGCACACAGCACCACCATATGCTGTAAGGCTCATGTACTGTTCAGGTGTTGGCATTCCGTGTTCCACTAGCTGTTGTGTTTACAATGTTTGAGGGCTGCCTATGTAGGAGTCACACATTGGGCCACCTATACATTACAATTTACAGGTGGTCATGTTTGTGTGCCATCCATTTTACTGTGTGTGCAGGTGGAGAGGTGTCAGTCCATAGGGGCCTACCCTGTCAGAGTATGTACTATACGTTCCCTCTTTGCCAAGGCGTAGGCATATTGGGCATGCCTCCATCTGCCTATTGGGGCTGGCACAGTGTGTTCATGGTCTGAATCCCTCTGTGCCTGTAATGGCCTTGGCAATTGCAGTGGGCTATGAGGGCCTTCACCATTTTGTCCCTGCTGCAGCTGCTTCCGCAGGATCATATTATGTAGCATGGCACATACTATGATGATGTGGGCACATGTGCCTGGAGAGTACTGCAAGGCTCCACCAGATGTATCCAAGCACCGGAACCATGATTTCAGCATCCTGAACACACGCTCTATGATGATTCTGGTTTGTGCGTGCCTCATTATGGCGTTCTTGCATGGGTGTGTGTGCATTTCTGATGGGAGTCATCATCCACGGCTCCAGTGCATAGCCAGCATCCCCCACAAGATGGCCATGTGGGATGTCCCCCCTGACAAATACCTGATACAGCTGTGAGGCATGCCAGATATGGGAGTCATGGTAGTTTCCAGGGCTGCCAGCACACACATCCATGATAATGCCCTGGGCATTGCACATGACCTGGCAATTGATGGAGTGGAATCCCTTGTGGTTTATATAGTGCCTACCATGCTCACCGGGTGGTGACTTGATTTGTATGTGCGTGCAGTCTATCGCACCTAGTACCTCCGGGTAGTGTGCCACACGGTGGAAGTGGTGCATATTGCTGGCGAACTCCTCCTGAGTTCGGGGGAAGTATATCTGCTCATTGGCATGTGGTAACATGGCATCCAGGAACTGGTGTAGTACCCTGGATGCTGATGCCTGTGAGATACCCATTATATCTCCAGTTGGCCTTTGAAAGGTACCTGTGGCCAGTATTCGCAGGCGTACACATACCTTCGTGTCCACTGGGATGGGTTCCCCTCTGTTGTTTCTGGTTCTCAGGTGTGGCTGGCACAGCTCCACTATTTGCTGTAAGATGTCCCTGTCCACCCTGTAATGCTCTACTATCTCCAGCTCATGTAGCCCCTGGTAGGTTACCCTTGGTCTGAACACTCTCCTTCTCCTCCGAGGCCTGCGGTGGTTGTCGGCATCACCCTCCACAACACCGTCAGTCTCTAACACATGGTGATGAATCACAGCTATGGCAGCTCCCAACATGTACATTTTAAAAGTTCCCCTTGTGTTTACACCTATGGTGCAGTGTTTGGGAATACACAGGTGTGTGTAGGGTGCTTTCACACTTTATACTATTGTGCTGTGAACACCAATGATGTCATAGGGTGTGTATGTACGATCGTAGCTACAGGGTATCTTATGTGTTTTACTGCCGGAACTACTATTGTGGTGCCTTTGGTGTTGAATTACATTTGGCTGCTGTGGATTACCTCTTGACCTTCCCTTTACATTTCTTCATGTTGCACCTACCATTTTCTGGCGTGCATCCTGCAGCCTACTTTCATTTGTACTTTCCTGGACCTGGCATATCTTGCATTATGTGTGCTACTGCCGTTCTGCTGTCGGTTTGCTTTGCTCTGCTGTGTCAGGTCTCCTATCTTTGCAATCCAATACCTCCCCTCCTTTCTTTGCATTCCAATGCCTCCCCTATCCTGTTTTGCAGGTTTCTGCAAGCAGACTTGTCAGCTGCCGTCGATTGGCCATCGTGGGTTGATTGGTGTTGATTGCTCATTAGTACTCCAATTACCCTACTTCAGCATTTCCATCTTTTCTTCCCCTGACCTTCCTGTTTGTGCTATTGTTCACAGTGCATGCATCCAATTACTGGGTTTCGGGCATGTTTTCATCCCCGTACACATGCGCTTTTGGGCACCATGTGTGCTCTCAGCTAAACGATTCTATACCTTCCTTCTCACCCCTGTCCTGCAGCTTTGCTTAGCAACAGACAGGCCAGATTTGCATTGCTCCAATGTGCTTACTGCTACGGTGGCACACCCCTCTGCTGATGTCATGTATCTCATCTGAGCCACTCCTCCATGTTATACTGCTGCGCCGTATAGTACAACCTTCATCCGGTGGGACATTTGCGATTCAGTATTATCTGCCTCATTTGCATGGCATTGACTACTAATTCATAGTTACCGCGCCGAACACTATCGCAGGCCCTTAGCAACCCTTGCATCATGGTTGTGGTGTTCCATGCCTATCATTGTGTATTATGCTGTAAACCTGATTTCTATTACGTTGCGATTTTATGACATTTTTATATTATTTCTTTATTTTACAGCTTCTGCACACAAGCCCTGTGGCTGTGCTGTGCGTTACTGTGGACATGACATTAAATGTTGTTATTTACATGTTGTGCATCTTTTCTTATGCCATTGGCTGTGTATTTCTCCATTGGCATATGTTAATGTTGTGATACCTGGGTCTGGCCCGCTTCCATAGGTTCATAGGTTCATACTAGGCTATCTGCCCTAGGGCATTTATAAGCCTAGCCAGAGTTGTGTAGCTTTCACCACCCCTTAGGTTGAAGAATACTATACCCATTAGTTTGCCGTGCCTCTGTCCAGCTCCGATGTTCTGTTTGGGAAAATGTAAACCATGTTTTTTGGTTTACATTTCCGTGGGCTTACGCTACGCCTGCACCACTTCATGAATCACTATATGCCTTCATTTGCATGGTGCGACACTGCGCATGGGGTGATTAGCATACCTAAGCCGGGGGCTGCGCAGTTCTGGCGTACGCCGGTAGTGCACGTGGAATTGGATCATAGCTGAACCGCTCGACGGCCATATTTGGCATTATACCGCCTACGCTATGCCTGCGCCTGGTGCAAGCTTCATGAATCCCGGGGAGGGTCCATGTGCTCCCACACATTTGTTATTGTACATAAATGAAGTCAGAGAAAAAGATAAGAAGAAGAATGTCTGTTTATGTTCCATGGTTACAAACATGTACAGCTTTATCTCCATACAAGAACTACCCTTTACTTACATTCCTTCTGAAAGTGTGATGGGAAGATTATTTAAAGATTTTGGGAAGTTATGATAATAATAGTAAGAATGGCTAATGTAAAAGCTAATTGTCAATTCCACTGACTGAAACTGAACCAAAAGTGCTTGATAAAAGGTTGACTTTTGTACCTCATAACAGGAGCAACTTGATTAACACTATTATCAACCTTATGCTTTTCTGCAGTAAGCTGAACTTGAAAAGTGTTTTTCACAAAAGGAGAATGAAATATGGAAATGCCATACATGATAAGGACCAAGAAATGGGGAAAGAAATCAACAACCATGAATCTAAATGGAAGAAGACAAGTATATTTCACCCACCTCTCTACCCAACTATATGGGCATAAGAGAAGAAATGCCAAGAGGACATTTGCAATATTTTTATTTAGCCCTGCAAGAGAACATTTCATAACTTGTCCCAAAATGAACTGGCATCACTAAAAAGCTTAGCAATGACAAAAAGAGGAGATAGATGAAGGCACACAAAGGTGGCAGTCTTCACCACTGATACTGATACCTGCAACCAGAAAATTGAGGCAATATTGAGAAACCAGGATGTTTGCCAAACAGTGGATATTAATCATAACATGCAAGCCTACAGAGTAGTGAACATAAGACTGGCTGTGTTTAATTCAGGTAATCTACTCAATGGGCCGGATTCATGAAGGCTTGCACGGAGTCTAAGAGTAGAGTAAAACTCCATGCAGCCAACATGTCTGCTGAGCGATCCAGGAACAGCCGGCAGGGGCGTGCAAGAGAGCTCCTAAAATGACTCTTGCACAGACAGGATTAGTTTATGCAAATTACCTCCTTTGCTGCTGAAAGCTATGCAAATGAGGTAAATTTGCAATCCAGGAAACACTAACTTGTCCAAGGAAGAGTAGTGTTATTTGTAGAAATGTACTCAGTTGGCAACTGAGTACCATTCTGCAAATAGCAAAACGGAGCCATGACAGCTCCAAATAAAGGATGCATCCAGTTGATGAAGCATGCCAATGGCCAAATATATGGCCATTGGCATTTTTATGTGTTGCAAAATAATAAAAAATATTTTTTTTCCCCTCGATCTCCGATGTTTAAGCGTAGCGCAGCGCCGCGCAAACATGCGGTGCACTAAAAATCAGAAAATCAAAATTTAAAAGCCACAAATGTGGATATAATTCAAAATATTCATCTGCCATGCAAGTGAATGACAGTCTGAAGACAACATGGCTACTGAGTAGGGGTTGCTAAGGGGGGAAGCTCAGTCTGAGAGATGTAACCAAGCATTAGTAGGCAATTCTATGCAAATGAGGATACGGATAGTGAATCCCAATTTTTCCTGCTATGTGAACCATGTCCCTAGAGTGTAAGAGTAGGAAAAGGGGAGTAACAGAGTAGAAGATGGGTGACATCATGAGGGGATGTATCAAAAAGACTGTAAGCTTATTGGAGCAGAGTGGCATGTGTTTGCTCTGAGTTACTCAGGACTAAAAGAGGTGTGTTTACAGTTGTCTAAACTGAAACCCAGAAACTGAAGATGTACGCCGTGGCTATCACTAAAGTTTCTTGCAAAGCTGCTTACACTGTGTGCACTCGTGTAAATCCGTCTAAGCCTGTGTGCGCATGTGTGTGCCCGTGTAAGCCTTTGTAAGGCTGTCTAAGCTTGTATACATGAATGTGCACCCGCCTAAGCCTGTGTAAGCTTGTGTACGCCTGTGTGCGCTCGTGTGTACATGTTTGCACTTGTTTGTGTGGTGCTGCCCCCTGTGGAAACAGAAAGGGAAAAGGAAGGAAAAGAAGTAGTAGGAAGTTAACCAAGGAGAACTAGCAGAGCTGCCAGGTGAAATCAATCAGAATCAGCCAATTACACAGGCAGTACACTAGTCCAGCCCAGCCCAGCACTTAAAAAGCTTAAACTAAGACATAAAAATGTTAGGGGCTGCCATTGCTGTTATAAGGCAACATGTGCAAGATGCTGAGGGTGGTGCCATTGCGAATGCTGCTGAGCAACCCACAGTGAGGAGACGGAGAAGTGTGTACAGACCCAGGGTAACCTACCAGGGGCTACATGAGCTGGAGATAGTGGAGTGCTATAGAGTGGACAGAGAGCCCCTGCAGCAAATTGTTGAGCTGTGCAGGCCATGCCTCACACACAGAACCAAGAGAGGGGAACCTATCCCAGTGGAAACCAAGGTATGTGTTGGCCGAAGAATACTAGCAACAGGTACCTTCCAGAGACCAACTGGTGATATGATGGGGATTTCACAGGCATCAGCATCAAGGGTACTGCACCAGTTCCTGAATGCTATGTCAGCACATGTCGGTGATCATGTATATTTCCCTAATTCCCGTGAGGTATTGGCCAGCAATATGCATCTCTTCCAGCAAATAGCGGAATACCCTGAGGTAGTGGGTGCAATTGACTGCACGCACATACACATCAAAGCACCAGCTGTTGAGTGGTGTAGGGCCTACATCAACCGCAAGGGCTTCCACTCCATCAACTGCCAGGTCATGTGTGATGCCCAGGGCATAATACTAAATGTGTGTGCTGGCTGCCCTGGAAGCTACCACGATTCCCATATTTGGCATCTGTCGCAGCTGTACCAGACATTTGCCAATGGGGACATCCCTGATTGTCACCTAGTGGGGGATGCTGGATACACACTGGAGCCGTGGCTGATGACACCCATCGGAAATGCACACACACCTGAACAAGAACTCCAAAATGAGGCACACGCACAAACACAAAATGTAATCGAGCATGTGTTTGGGATGCTCAAGTCATGGTTCTGGTGCCTGGACACATCTGGTGGAGCCTTGCAGTACTCACCAACTACATGTACCCAAATTGTCATGATATGTGCCATGCTACACAATATGATCCTGCGAAAACAGCTGCAGCAGGAACAGCATGGGGCAGGGCCAAACAGCCCCCCACCATTGCCAAAGCCTGCACAGACAGAGCCTGACTTGGTGGAGGAACAACCTGAGCCTGCCCCAGTAGGCAGAAGGAGGCGTGCCCAGTATGCCTTGTCCTTGGCAAAGAGGCAATGCATAGCACATACACTGGCTCAGTAGGAACCCTGGAAATTATACCTCTCTCTGACTCGTACATAAAATAAAAGGGATGCCTAACTTGACACTATCTGTTTCCAAACATGTATAGGCAGTGTAGTATGTGCATCCAACATAGGCAGCCCTGCAGCACCACCTGAGGCATGATTGCCATGCTTTAAGCAATATAAAGCAGTGCTGAGCAGCTTTCACCAATATCTAGTATATGTAAACAAAATTGCTTGTGCAATGTTGGGCAAGGTCAGGGCAAGTTGAGCAAAGTCAGTTAAATGTGCTCATATCTGCTTTACTGTTCCTTAAGCAGTCTGGTCTGGCCAGCATGAAAATAAAAAGCAGTGACAGGCCTTGAACCCAGGATCTGTACACTATAGTCACAGTACTGAACCACTAAGCCATGATAACATTTCACTGGCACAGACACAGCAGGACAATTGTACACTAATGCAAACACAAAGCAATGCTGTATCATGCCCCTAAAGAGGCAAATGGGTAACCTTCCCCACACACCTATGCAGACAGAAAACATCAGACCAGGCGTTGTGATGTGGGTTGTGTATGCTGTGAAGTCGTAAGCTATTATACGTGACATTGGACGCTAAGATCTGTAGTACAGTAGTATGCCTCAAGCCAGTACGATAGGCAACAGTACAGACTGTAATGGTGTCCTGTACATAGCAGTGCAGGCACAGCAAATGTGTACAAGTGTCAGGTGAAACCCACATCTTATGTATACCACAGTAACAATCCGGTGTGCCCACGGGTAGAAATGTACAAAGAATAGCTGTCCACTCTGTATGTAGAAATGTTGATAAGTCTATGCAAAGTGTCTCATGGAAGCCCTGCAGCACAGCATGACCCCTGTTGATCTATGACACAAAGGTGAGCCCTGCTGTAAAAATACAAATTGATTTACCATACACATATAGTATAAATGTATATACTGTGCATGCTCACACACTCCAACGAATGTAGTGGATTTCATTCAGCATCACACTGAAAGGTCATACTGGACATGCTCACACACTTACAGAAATGAAGTAAATGTCAGGCAGGAAGATACTGAAAGGTCATACTGGGCATGCTCACACACTTAGGCTAAATACGGATATGATAATAAGGGATCTATGGACAAATGTGTATAGTCATCTCTACTTCCAGAAACACATTCACAAAGTGGTCTGAAAATCCTGCTATGAGTTCACACAAACTGCCAAGGTCTGTGCATGTAGGTCAAAGGAGGTTGCCACTACTCAGCAGTCATCAGACCTGTCAGAGAGTACCACAACACACTTGCGATGAATCTGACTAGGCACGTTCAGCAGCTAGAAAGACCAATGAAGTACCTTAACAAGAGGATTATTGGCCTCAAATAGTTGCCCCATGCAACAAGACTGAATGTAACCCAATCTGTACTCTGTTGCATACTGTCTACTCAGGAGATCTCTGCCCAACAGACAGGTCCAGGTCATGGTTACACTCAGAAATGTTCTGAGTTACAGCTCAATGGCACTAAATGTACAGAGCCAGCTGATATTGCCAACATCCTGGCAGATAGGATTAGTATTAACTTTACCCCCCTCTCACCCATAAAAAAGCACATGTCTATAATGGAAGACTGCAAAGTTGCTGTCATCATGGCTGCACAGGTAAAAAACACTCTCCAAAGCCAATATCACAGCAGCCATGGGACTAGATAACTTCCCAGGCTGTGTAGTATCTACTTCCCTGAAGTAAACATTAACATGGAAGGCCTGTGGCTACTGAAATTTCCAGAGGACTGCAAACTAGGAGCTATCATTGTAAACACTAATGATGTGAACATCCTACAAAAGGGCCTCACTGAGACAGATGGCTGTTGTCCAAGTCATGGGCTGTAGCTCAATGCCAAAAGGTGCATTATCATCACCTTTGTTAAAAACACTGTAGCCAAGAACTACAACATAGGTGGTCGTATGCTTCATACTGTAAGTGTGACAAGAGACCCTGGGTCACAGGTGGACAGTGGATACAACTGTGATAACCACATTCCCACAGTAGTCAGGAAACCCTCTTATGTGGCACACCTCATCACAAAATGTGTCTCATGCAGAATAGAAGAGGACATTGTTCCCCTCTACTCACCACTCACTAGAACTATAAAAGAGTACAATGCCATTGTTGCTATGTACCTCACAAGACAACTACAACAACTGGAAAGCCAGCAGCAATACCTCACAAAGAGCATTAGTGGCCTGAAATACATGCCATACACAGACCATCTCAAAATGCGCCATCCGTATTCCCTTGCATATCACCTACTCAGAGGTGTTCACTGCCTAACATACAAAGCTATGTCAAACACTCACAATCACTCTGACCTTTGGACTCAAGACCATGACTGAAATACAAAAGGAAGGGGTGTAGCCATTTACCTTATGGATATCAACACCTTCAGGTTACTGGCACAGCATGAGTGCTTGGAGACCATGCAAGTGCAACTAACATTGGGCAAAGCTGCCCATCAGATTATAGCCTGCTACAGATCACATACCTTGTCTCAGGAACCTCACTCAATATTCTGGAGAACAATGGCAAATATAAAGGTCCTATCAAACACCATTATATGAGGAGATTACAACTACCCAAACATTGAGTGGGTGAATTACTCGTATACAATGTCCTTTGCCCAATGTGTCCTAGAGTTAAGAAACTCTAACACCCTGGAACAGCTGGTCAGCATGCCCACTAGAGGTGACAACATACTGGACATGATCATCACCAACATGGGGTACCAGTGTTCCACAACAGAGATAAACCCCTCGGTGGTAATATCAGATCATTAAGTAATCACATTGGACATCCACATCCCGCCCCCACACCCAGTCACTGAAACCACTGTGAAGACATTTGCAAAAGCAAACTGCACACTTCCCAAGACCAAAGTGGAACGTTCCAAAGACCTCTTGCTATAGGATAATGGTATGCAATCTGCAGAATCATTTACAAGTGCATCCTATGAGAATCTACAGGGATGCTTGGAATGAGACATCACAAATAAAACCAAGATGCGCTCCTCCAAAAATAGGACAACAAGCAAGTGTTTGTTGTCCATAAATAAGCTAGACAAGAGAAGGAGGAAATGAACACATGATAGATCCAACTTCACTAAAGGAAAGGCATCACTGATCATTATCAGGAAAAAACAATGAACGCTCATAAAATAATCCAAGGATAGTTTCTAAAGACAAATAGCCAAGAAATGTAAGAATAACAACCACAAAGCCTTCGGTAGCTATACCAGACATGTAGGTGTCAGCTTCCAAATATGCTGTCAGCTACTGAAAAAAGGAATGACGTACACCAAACCAACTTTCATTGCCCACATCCAGGGGGATAGGTTCAGTGTAAACTCCCCCCATCACCCCCAAATGGGCCTGTGTCCATCACAGAAGGATGCAGAGACCCAGATGTCATGGACATGCAGGTAAAGACAGCCCTCACCAAAGCTAAGAACATAGCATCAATGTGACTGTATGTTGTCCCAGGCTGTGTCTTACACTAGGCCCATAAGGAACTACACCATCACCTACATTCACTGTCCAGACTCAAGCGTACCACAGGCTATGTACCCAAAGAATGGCATACACTAACAGTCATCCAGCTCCAAGGGTGTGCAAAAACAGAACCTGGAAACCATTGCCAAATATGTCTACTCAGCCGGGTCTACAGAGCTATTGAGCAAATTGTCATGGAACCCATACACTGAGACATTGGAGATCTCCAGACACTGGACTCTACACAACTTCGCCTTGTTAAAGGTAGAGCCTGGCTCCCAAACCTACTTGACTTTTTTAAAACAGTTACCATGAACATAGATGGAGGTGAAAGTAGTCCACACAGCCCACCAGCACCTCACTAAGGGCTTACCACACCATTCCCCACTCTGTCATCATGGACAAGTGTACCAGCTTGAACATTAACAGCTATGTCACAGGATGGGTGGCCAAGTGGCTCACAGATCAAACACACATGTTCATAGTTGCGGGTGCCATGTACAACTCTAAGCCAGTCACAAATGGCATCACACAGGTCTTGGTCCTGGGACCCCACCTGTTCAGTAGATACTGCTCAGAGGTACAGGCAAGCATGGCAGGTGTATGGCTGAACAGGTTTGCAGATGAATGGTAACTGTGGTTCATAATTGACTGCACAGCCAGCACAGACATCCTCCAGAAGTGTCTTACAGAGACAGATACCTGGTGTCAAAACAATGCCCTCAAGCTGAATGGCAAAGAATGCATAGGCATCCCCTTTGGGTAAAACAAAGTGCACACAAATTACCACATAGGTGGTAATGCAGCACGTATGGAGAAAGTCATTATGGCCCTGGGGACACAGGTAGATAGTAAACTCATCTTTGATGATCACATGGCCAAAGTGTTTAGACATTCTTTCAATGTAGGCCATCTAATGTCACCTAATGTAACCCACATCGTATAGTCTGATGATGTCACCATCCTACAAATATACCTGTGGAAAGGATAATTCCCAGTAATGTGTATAGCGCGTTGTGTTAATGCGTACTTCTGTAGTATCATGAAGTAGTTAGGTAGGGGTTTGAATCCTGCACTGGACAACTGTGTTTGTGTGTGGTCTCCTTGGGAAAGCGCACCCCTTTAGGAGAGTAGTAAAACATCTCAAAAATGATAAACTAACCTTTGTCAAGTCTGATGATGTCACCATCCTTCAAATATACCTGTGGAAAACAGAACTCCCAATAATATGTATAGTGCATCGTGTTAATGCGTACTCTTGTAGTATCATGAAGTAGTTAGGTAGGGGTTTGAATCCTGCACTGGACAACTTTGTTTGTGTGTGGTCTCCTTGGGAAGGAGCATCCTTTTAGGGGAGTAGTAAAACACCTAAAAAGCGTTAAACTAACCTTTGTCAAGTCTGATGATGTCACCATCCTACAAATATACCTGTGGAAAAGAGAACTTCCAGTAATATGTATAGCACGTTATGTTAATGCGTGCTCCTCTAGTATCACGAAGTATTTAGGTAGTGGTTTGAATCCTGCACATGGTGAGTGTGTGAGACACTATTGGTCAATGTGTTGTGGGTTTTGCTTTTACTAGTGTATGACATATTAGTATGCATTGCACATGTGAACTAGCTGTGTGGTAAATACATATATGTACATGTTACCTCAATGATTGCATGTGTGGGAACCCTGCTTTCTCCAAGAACACAGTTGTCATCCTTGCCAGACTGTGCTGCTGCTTCCCAGGCCATAGGTCACATCTGTATGCTTGTGACAAGCCCAGCCATTGCAGTGATCCCTGGCCTAGATCATCTGTGTCACACAAAGTCATTACGGTTCCTATTGCAATGTGTGTGTGAGGGTCTATGGCCGAGGTATATGTCAGACCTGTTCAAACGCAGCATTGTCAATGATGACTATTCATAACAGGTGTTGAACAACCTTTGTGGATACGTATACAGACCCCTTATTGCTTATCTGATTCACCGAGGGATTTCAAAATACCTTTGGAAATGTGATTAACAAAGGACAGATGACGTAACACTTAGTTGCATGTACACATCGGTGCCTGTTCATCATGTTGGGGCTACTACCTATGTGGTACTGTGGGGATAATATGTTCCGTAAAGGTGAATGACTATGCTTAGTTTGGCTTATAGCTTTGCAGCATGGGTTTGACAACAGGCATCTGTCTGTATGATACCCTTGTGGAGGATGTGTGTGTCATCTGGAGAATGCATTATAGGCCACAATATGCATTACCAAACGTGGACGGACATATCCCTACTGTGATTGCTTGTACCTAAGAGAGCTATATGCCAAACAGGAGTGGTGTCAGTAATGGGTGCAGGTGAATACCAGTGGTTACTGGCATAGTATAATACCTGAAGGATCCAAATGTTGTTGTGTGTCCTACATCTGTGTGTCGGTTGTCAAGATATCATCTAACGATTGGTTATGGTCAGGCTGTGGAAGTGATGTATACTACCAGAACGCAAAACAATGACAGATAGTAACAGTATCACCCACAGCACAGTGTCAAACCATGTCATACACACATGTGTAGTCAGGTTCCAAAATGTGTGTAGTACAATGCATACTGGCCACCAACAGAAACTATGGAGTGTTACTGTGTAATACAGAGCATGTCACCCTGGCCATGTGTCCACTATGCAAGTACATGCAGACAGTGCACCTCCACCATGTTCACAACTGTACACCTGCAAATCTGTGCTACACACATCCCACACATACTGTCCACTCTCTAACACATGCTGCCAATGCTGCACATATCGGCCAAGTGGCACGTGGCCGGACAATACACAACGGGAACCAACACTGGTGTAAACAACACTACAATGACAATCATAGCATTAATGCATCATGCCTGCTCAGCTACACCTCCAAGCATATCATTACACTGTACTGCTGATAACATGCTAACATTGCTATGCTGCTATAAAGACACCCTGTGCATCAGCACCATGGTTGCCTGTTCCTGCATCAATGTTACAGATGACCGGATGTGGCACAGGTTTCATCATATGCACAGGGTGTGTTGTTGGTTTGCCAGAGGCCTACAGTGAGCCATACAATTGACATGTATGTGTGTGTGTGTGTGTGTGTGTGTGTGTGTGTGTGTGTGTGTGTGTGTGTGTGTGTGTGTGTGTCTGTGTGTGTGAGGGGCAAGAATACTGGAATGGGCCAATGTTGATGTAATGTGTGTGGGTATGTGCTAGCCCTAGGTGTCTGGAGTATGTGTGTGTGTCTGCATGCACACAGTTCCACCATGTGGCTGCCATATACAGGTATTTGTGGGACAGCCACAGACTGTACCTGAGAGGCTTTACAGATCACTGTCACTGGCCACGGATACGGTACCTGTGCCTGGAAGGGGTGCCAAGCCAGACTGGGTACTATCCCCAGAGGTAGATGGATGTACACTGGAAACAGGTCCCTGCTGGGACTGTCCAGAGCCACATGCACGTGGTCTTCTAGGACATTCTATGGACAGCCCACCCCAACAATGCTGGGGCTAGTACTGGCACTACGGGAGTGGCTGTGGCTTGAGGGACATCCGCTGTGACTGCCAGCTGCTGATGATGCTGGCATACGTCCACATTGATGACTCAACCATCCCACACTGTCCTGACACATGGACATGACTTTGCAGAGGATATCTAATGTCTCTCCCCAACATCTATCAGTGACCTCGGTGTAATGATGGATGGCACCTGCTAGGTCACGGATACTGTCAATGATGGTGGTATTATATGCTCTCTGTGCCCTTAGTCCCTGTCTGGTGTACCGTTCCATACATGCCTGTGCCTCCATGATAGCCTGGAACATGCGTGACGTTGTCATATCTGTGGCACATCTGCCAGTGGCATGATGAGCAGCAGTGCTCCTATGAGAACCTCTGGACATCTGCCTATGTGGTACCCTTCCAGACATCTGGGTATGGCTGCTGTGTTGGGATGCATGTGCCATGGATACCACACTGTCCTGGCCAATGCCAACTGTATGCTGTCCCTCAGCTATGGGCATTGGTGATGGATGTATTGGCGGTATGACTGTATGCATGGATGAGGTGGACAGCTGTGTACTGTCGATTGGTGGCCCAATGACAGACCCTGGCAAACATGCCTGTGCCTCAACACACCTATCATCAGTATCATTGTTTTGCTCAGTGACATCAGTTTCCCTGCTGCAGTGAACCAGCCCAAAGTCATCACTTGTGAGAGGAAGAAAGGAAACACACTTTACAACCTGTACATGATGTTGGCACACATGCACACATGCACACATGAACACATGCACACATGCACACATGAACACATGAACACATGAACACATGCACACATGCACACAAATGCACTCATCACTAAAACACACACACACACACACACACACACACACACACACACCACCAGCCATCCAGAACATACTCAATAGCGGGTGATGGTGGGGTACAATATCACAAGGCAAACAGTTATATCACACGTGTCAGGATGCAGGATGTGTGTTTCCCAACAGCATGCAGTGCGGGTGTTGACAGCCTTTGCCAATAACACTATACATGTCTTTGATGCATGTGTGTTGTTGTTCAGTGATTGGCCTCACCCTGGAATGCACTGTGTACATGGACACAACATTGCTGTGTAAGTATTAAAAGCTCTGCAATGTCCTGTGCACCATCACTCACAGGTATACATACCATGGCTGGATGTGTATCTGTGTGTCACATAGATATCCATTTCTGATTAGAGCATCCGTGTCTTTAGCAGATAAATGTGGACACAGGTTTAGCACATGCATGCTATGTATACACACAGGATGAGTGGTGCATGTATACCTGATGAAATACCATTGCTCAACATAGCCATTCCACAGTGTTTATGGTGAGTGTAGGACATATTGTGGACATGCCAGTGCCAGACATGACATGGCATGCTACAACACAACTGCAACATTAAACATCACACAGACACAGTGTGTGTCATGTGACCTATACACTCAATAGCATTACAAGACATATATGTGTCACTTTGTACAAATGGTGATAGCTATGCATATTGTATATAGGTGCCTATGTTTGCACACACACACAACACTGAGGTGCATAGCAGGTAATGTTATGTGTAGTACTGTGGTCACTGTAACTGGATGGGGTGTACTACCATGAGCCATCATCATGCAGCATCATGTGGTCACTCAAGGCTACTAATGTGTGCCAGACTGGCACATACCATGCTGTACCGGAACTGCAGTACCATGACAATATTCACCATTTCACAGCCAGTTGTTACATGGGTTTGTAAGGTGCACAAAAGGGGGCATTGCCTACCATGAATGTGTAATGTGTCAAAGAGTGTCACACAGCCACATGTGAGGCATCTACCCCTCAGCTATATTATGTGTGCTGTGTGGATGAAGTGTGGGATACTGTAGTGTGACCTTACAGCGGGTGTCTGAATACGTCATGTGTAGCATGTTAACTTGTACTGTGTATGACAATGTTGTGTATGTTGTATGCATGTGTATCAACTGCCTATCCAATGTCCACATCAGTGTTGCCACAATTGTGTGGAATGCTCTGTGTATTGTATGTGTTTTAGGCAGCTACCCACATTACTGGGATGTGCATAGTCTCACAGCAAACATGCACAGCATGCATTATGCGTATGTGTGTTACTTGTACATGGCCTACACCTCACCTATGACATGCACATTTAATTAGCAGTATTAGCAGTAGGACACACTCACCAGCATGGGTTGGCTGCCTTGCTGTCAGAAAGACCTACAAGGATATGAGACACTTTGTCAGTGGCAACAACTTTGGCATTGCTACTGTGTGTTTGCAATCATACAGTAGTACAACAATTGACAGTCACAGGCCTACAGATTGTATTCCTAATTATTACTATTGCACAACACTAGGCACCACATTGTCTAACTACACAGTGCTCATCTCACATAAGCATGCTCTAACAATAGAGGTAACAGTAGTCTACAGCTATGCCATGTTACCTGCATGCTCCATGTCAGCTTGCTGGGTGACTCCGGCCTCCATGATGACACATGTTAGTTGTTGGGGTTGTTATTGGCCAGGGGCCAGCTGGCTGAGGAGCAGCTCCCCCACTCTGGTGAGGGGGGGGATGGATGGCTACCACCCACCTGTGGCAAGCTGCTGTCTGCGGATATCAGGCTGGATGTTATAACCTCTTCCTCTGCCATGCTATAGGCGGGATTACGATAGTGGGACATAACCCTGGAAGACAATGAAACAATATGTGTGAGCAAGTCATGAGGCACACGTATATTTCTAATGTACAGATATCAATTAACTGCCATATATAGCAACCTATTGGCTGTCAGAAGATACACACTTTCAATACCACATGTCAGTACTCAACCCACAACTGCCTGACAGTGTCTGGCACACTCTATATATCAAACCACGTTTTGCACAGCAACAAACTTACAACAGTATGTAATACTATACAACAGTACATGGCACACTGTATGCGACACAATGCACAACCTAGACACAGGAGGTATATATCATGCTAATGCATCATGAAAAGTGTAATCCATTGCAATGATTGTAAAGTCCAGTGACAGTATCACCAGTATACCACACTAGTCATTGATGGCAGACTCCTGCCTAACATATGTGCACATTTGTGAGTATAGGTGGCATACTGCTGTACTACACTATACATGTTGCTAGATACACAATTATATCCTGTAACACACATATGACCGAGGCCATGGTGCAGGCACACACACACACACACACACACACACACACACACACACACACACACACACACACATCAGACATACATACCAGACACATAAGTATGGCAACACAGGTGACCTTTACCTGTGTACCTTACAGTACTGTGTGTCAGAAGTTACGAGACCGTATGCCTGAGGTATGTAATCTGTGAGGACTACAGGGAACACACGGAACAATGGTTCCAATAAATGTGGACGTACACCATACTGTGCTGTTTAGGCATACAGCTTCAGGTAGTACTACAGTTCATACAGGAGTTGGATTCGCCAGCAGTAACACTCAATAAGCATGCATGTACTGCTTTAGCCTACAATGGGCACCCCAGTTGACAACAAGGGACTATGTCAGAACGTATGGCATATTGCTTTTTCAGCCTAGCAATTGTATACACATCTTTTGCTGGGATCACAGCTAGGACACATAATACCATGACAGAAACAGTTTCCCACTAAGCTATCACACATAAACCAAACTCTGACATTCACCATCACATTCACCATCACACTCAGTCATACTCACATAGCAATTATTGCAACAAGTACATGTGGGTGTGTATCACTTCATGGGTAGATGAGAGGCTATTGGCCCTAGGGCCTATAGAAGCCTATCCATATGCTACCCTGGCCTTTGACACACAGGTCATTGCATTTCACGTGGCCCTGTCAAGCAGAGACACAGAGGTGATTGCCTGGGTGTATTCACTATCTCCCATACAATCTTCATGATTATTTATTATTATTATTAATTAGAAGCTTTGTTTGTTATGGATAGTTGGTTTGTTCCAGAGTATGGGATGTCCCTGAGATGGGAATCTATCCCTCCAGCATGTGCTGTTTATTGTGGTCAAAGGGTTTGGGTCCCTAGAGCGTGTAGCTCATAGAGATTGTGATCTGTTTATGTGCAGCATGTCCAACAGCTTTGGTTTTTACATAGCTTAGTATGTTAGGCAGAGGTCACCTCTGGGTAGGCGGTATGCGACACAGTGTAGTTGTGGGTTTGTGAGATGGTCTGCATAGGGTATCTGTTTGAGGCTGGTATTACTCTTTGTGAGGTATGTCTTTGTCGTTTCCAGTTGCTGTGGATGTCTTGTGAGGTACATACCACATGGGGCATTATACTCTATAATGGGCTTTATGTGTGATGAGTAGAGGGGAACACTGACCTATATTTCCCTGGATGACACACCTTTTGTGATGGGGTGTGGCAGGTAGACAGATTACATGACTAGTGTGTCACTGTGATTATCAAAGGGGAGACTGCTGTCCACCTGTGTTCCATGGTCTCTTATCACACTTTCGGTGTTAAGTAGACTACCACCTATGTGGTAGTTCATAGGTATGGAGTTTTTGCCAGAAGGGATGCCAATGCAGTTTCAACATTGAGCTTGAGTCCATGGCTTTGTCACCAGGCATCTGTCATAGTAAATATGACCCTGTCTCTCTCTCTCTCTCTCTCTCTCTATATATATATATATATATATATATATATATATATATATATATATATATATATATACACACACACACACATATACACTCACATAAATATAAACATACATTGGTGTACATATAGATATACATATAGGCACATATACGGCCCAATTTTCATGGCGGGAATATCAATTATGCGAAGGTTGCGAGGTATACTGTTATGTACTAATATTGCACAGTGTTGTGAGGAATGCATTGAAGGTGTTCTTAGCACATGTAGCTTTAGCAGGCCTCACTGGCTGCAACACTGCAAACCTGACAATTCATACCCACAGTGTTTAACCACCACATGTCATATACCAGCACTGTATGCTGTCTTGTTTGCCACACACTGCAACCTACATAGAAGTATGCACATAACCTTCAACAACATATATATGTCCACCCTTCACAAACAGTTGCAGTATGTCCCTTGCTCTATGCACATGTACAGATGCTAATATATCTGACACAGACAGATCTCTCTATATGTGTGTGCCACACACACACAAGGTCCACACTGTTGTAAGTCCATGGACATCACGGCTGACCTGTTGGGCCTTGCTGCAACATGAACAGGTGTCACATGTGAGCACACAGTAATATTAGAGGGTGTATATATATATATATATATATATATATATATATATATATATATATATACACATAGCTGCAAATGCTAGATCAGCATACTAGACTGGTACAGCTTTGCCAATGCTAAGCTACACGTTAATATGACTATCATGCATTTGTTACTCTGTCACATCCTTGTTTATATAACTGTATGAGCTACTCCCCCAAGCAGCCATTGTACACACTACTGTACAGAACACAGATAACATGGATCAGATGTTTGACAATTAATGCTGAACTACATATATCACAGTCATATCCCACTGCACACAGCTACACACTGATTTCTCCATGGCAGTAGCTATGCAGGGCATCGGTGCATAGATACGTACTGCTGCCACATATGGACAATTCAAAGTATGTAGAGTACTCTTCAAAAACATCTACTATATGCCAGTAAATACATATCAGTTATATACCTTTACTTTGTATGGGTTTGTATTATTACATTCCTTGTGTGTAGTAATAATTTTTATATATATATATATATATATATATATATATATATATATATATACATATATATATATATTTTTTTTTTTTTAATGTTGATTTTTTGTTTGCTGTGGCTGTTGCTGTTGTTGTTGCTGGTGTCTGTTGGTCTGTCTGTCTGTGTGTGTCTCTGTGTCTCTCTTTATTGCTTGCTTGCTCGCTCTCGCGCTATCTCTCTCTCTCTCTCTGTGGCTGCAATGAAATGCTTGCATGTGTGGACAGCAAGTACAGCCTGCTTTTAGAGGTATCTGCACATGTGCATGTGATGGCCTGTGCACCAATTGGTGGCCACCATTTGGTAATTGCATGCAGCCTGCTGTGTGGTAATTGCAGTACTCACTGTCATAGCAACCCAATACTATAAATTGCTAGGTCAGGTAGGCATAGGCCTTTCAGCTTTCCAAAGTGGGGCCCATGTTTGTTTGCTCTGGAAACCATAGTGTAAGTTAGAAGGTTGGTATACTTCTTATATATGAAGATAGGGGTATAGCCAGTGATTTGAATGTTGTACTCAGACCTGAATGTTGCCACTTCCAGTACACAGTTGACAGTGTAGACTTGTACTCACCCCTACAAATGCTAACACAAGCTACATGGGAGTATTTAGTTTATTTTCTACTTATACAATTAGCTGCCATACATACGTAGTTATTGAGAAGTTTTCATTTGGCACATGAACTGTTTGGGAACTGCTATACTGTGGATATTAATGTACTCATTTCTGCACAGTTTGTCCTTTTAATTTGTTGACATTATCACAGGATGCTCATGGAAACTGAACAATTCCAGTACTGAGTATGCCTACCTACATCCTTGCTGTACCTTAAACACAGTGGTAATTTGTACATTTGGGTGGGATACTGTGTGGGGGTTGTAGAGTGCTGCAGTAAAATTATTTCCTGCTAGAATGTGTGGTTGTGTTATCACAGTCGTGTAATGCAATTCCACAACAGCTGCTGGTAAAGTTCCACAGAACAGGTTTTGTGTTATGGCTTTCCTATCTTTCCTTGACATTCACACATTCTGATGCATGATATATATATTTCAGTAACAACCTGCTGTATATCTACTGTGGCCTAATGGTACTTCATGCAGTCTATTGTGTCCAAGGTCAGGAGTTCGAGTCTGATAGTAGTGTTTTATTTTGCTGCTGAGCAGAACAAGGGCCCTCATATGCAGGGTGACTAAGGCACTTTTAAGCAGGTGTAAGCAGGTTTGCGCGGGTTTGCGCGACACTTAGCAATACTTAGTTAAGTGCACACATGCGCACACTCGCTCAAACCTGCTTACTGCTGCTTAAAAGTGCTTACTCCCGCTAATCCCCACGTTAACTTCTTTGAAAGAAAAGAAAATGGGGAGATAGGAAAGTGGTGAAAAAGGGGTACAAAGAGTGTAAGACAGTAGGGAAAACAGATTGGGATGTGCAGGACGGGTGTAGGGAAGGTCCATAGCTGCCCATTTCTTTGACAGCAACAGCAGTGCATATAGTAGTAATTTGGAGGGAATTTTGAAACATTCCACCCCTGAGAGTGGGGTGAGGACAACAAAGTATGTTGTACTGCCAATTGAATTTCAGTGTCTGTGTCCAGCGGACATTTGTGTAAAATGGGCAGCTATGTATGGGGCGTAATTTTTTTGTGGGAACAGATTGCCCATTTTTTTTTTTTAGGTGAGAGTGGAATGTGGGGTAGGGGAAGTAGGTATATTTGGGGAGGTAGGTTGGGGAGGTAAACAGACAAGACAAACAAGACGTATACAGGGGTGGAATATGACACATGGGGTGGGTGAACACAATTGAGAGGGAAGGATGTTTGGAAATCGCAAGCCCATGAGCCCACAGATGGCAACAGTGGAACTGACATCCCCACCCATGGGCAGTCACCACTGCACCTTCACAGCCCGGATGGTGGCTGTGCTGGGGGCTGCGTAGGAGGGGCAGGCTCACCCGTGAGTCACGCCACTCTCGTCTCGAGCTGGGGTAGAGGATCAGTGACTGAACGTCGGATCTCCCTACACACCACAGCCCGGACCGTTCAGAGAGAGATAGGTGGCCCTCTTCCTGCCACGCTTGCCCGGGGGGATGAGCCCCATCCCCTGCAGCGCTTCCACCCAAAGGTGGCATTGAGCCAATGGAGGAGGAGGTCCTGCGCTGGGCACCAGACCTGGTGGTGCCAGGTGCCATCGCCAGCTGAGGTGGGATAGGTGGGTCCGCTGGGACTGGCCTTCCCATACATTCTATGTTTAGGAGGATTTAATTACATTATGGGTTAGTAACAGCCAACAGCATTCCAAATTATTTGTAACAGCATGCAGTAATATTCCCATTAACCCAACACACCAGAGTTTCAACAGTTGAACAGCAAGCATAACACATGCATTTATAGAACAACAGTGGACATTCCAACGGCATGCATGATTGATTGCTGGCAATAGGCCATGAGGATTGTGGTGTTTGAACAGGGCACATGCATCAAAGTAAATGCAGATATTTATAGAACAATAGGACATATGTCCCAACAAATGTTTTGAGATTAGACATACCCATTAAGGTGAGGAATTGCATTGTTTATGCACATACAATAGGGTGTAAAAAGATACCTCCATTAACATCTTATATGTACTTATAGTTTACACTACATTCCTATTGACTGCAGGTGTATATCCCCTACATGTATTATTACACTATGCAACGTGCATTAAGTTGTGTAATGGGATTGGCTGGTTCATTATATACCTGACCTATATCTGACATACTAACTGTCCAGGATGCAGATGTTACTGCTACGTATTTATATATTTTATTTATATTTATATATCTACATATCTGGATGTGTTCACGTGACATTATCAGTTATATTTCTTCAGCCCCCTACATTTCTAGCAGCACACTCACATTTCTGGGGAACACATTAACAAGCTACTCGTGTGCCAGATTTACCTATGCATGCCAGCCATTAACCAACTGTTGAGGACTGTATATATGCTTCACAGCTACTGGCACTTCCTTCATCCACTTTATATGGGCCTGCTCAACTGTGGGTTGACAATGCTTAATACAACAGTACTATTTATATAATGCAAGAGTACAACAGCATTTCAGAGTAAGTGACACGGACACACTCCAGGTATTATACCTTTATTAATTACATTACACACTTTTCTAGAGACTCTCTCATTTATTTTATATTACAGTGCATGCAGAAGACTTATTCAAGATGTATTATACCTTTATTAATGGGTTACAACACTCTTTTTCAGGTTCTCTCACTTATTTTATATAACAGTACATGCAGAGAAATTATTCAGGGCATTTTATGCCTTTATTATTGGTCTACAACACTTTCTTTCAGGCTCTCTGACTGATTTTATATAACAATACATGCAGAATAATTACTAACCTGCCTGGTGGTGCAGCCTTAGCAGCCTATCTGCATAGGCTTGCTGATTTGCAGCACAGACACCTGCAGCTGTGAAGTAAATGAAGGCATATTGAGACATACCTATCCATTATATAGACTACAATAGCTATTCTTACATACTCCATTCCATGGATACCTACTCAGTAGTGGGGCATTGTCATTTCCACGGGCCTCCTGTATCCACTGGTTCAGTCAGTCCTGCTTCCATCTCTTCAGGTCTGCATGGTGGTGTCTGACCTGCTCACCAGTCTGAGGGACGCCTGTGACACTGGTGAGATCATGTGCTAGACAGTTCCAAGCCTCCGCTTTGTACTCCATGCCTTGGAACTGGCCCTGCAGGAGTCTTGCAACATGATGATGGACAACGAGCCAAACCTTCAGTTTTGACTCCTCAATGCCCCACCGTTGCACTTGAAAATGAGAGCCCTCTCCAGCACCAACCATTCTGACTGCAGATGGGAGCTACAATCAGTTATGGCAATTATTCCCGCCTATGGGGCTTAAATATGGCTCATTTCCTGCACTTATTTGTAATTGGCTGGTTTTGAAAATTCTCAGCTGAGTGCAAACCTGCTTAGCACTGTGTAAACTTTCATTAATATGTATATGTATGTTGATGGTGCATTAACAATGAAAGCTGTCATGGCTTAGTGGTTCTGTACTTTGATTATGATGCACAGTATCCCGGGTTTGAAGCCTGTCATTGTTTTTTATTTTATACTGGCCTGACCGGCAAGGATGTGTGGCTATGTTTAGCCGACTTTGCTCTACTTTGCCCAACGTTGCTCTACATTGCTCTACATTGCCCGACGTTGCCCAATGTTACACTAGTTGGCGCAGTGCGCAGCTCCGTGCAGACATGTTTTGTATGCGCTAGTTGGTGTGATGCGCAGCTATGTGCAAAGCTATTGCGCTAGTTAAAGCAGTGCTTAGCTATGGGCAATTATATTTTGCTAGTTAAAGCAGTGCTTACCTATGGGCAATTATTCTTAAATGTGCTTAATACTGGTAAATGTTGCTTAGCAGTGCTTCACATTGCTTAAGATAGGTTACTTATGCATTCATTAGCATGCATGACCGTTTCACCCTCTTATATATATTTAAAATATCGTTCACTACTACAGAGGCCATTTCAATGCATTTTAATAGAATTTAAAAGGTAAATGTCAGGAATTATTTTTATTTACAGATTTCCTAATGAAAATGGAAAGGGGAGTGGTGGGACTCGAACCGGGAATGCCTCCTCTTTGTGCGAAGGCTCTACCACTATGCTATTGCAATTTGGCTTAATTTGCATATTAGTAGTTTATTATCCTCTTCGATGTCTAAACTGCTTACTGTAGCTAAGCAATGGGCACACCCACGCACACACACGCAAATACAGGCAGCTATTTCAGGAATAATAAAAAAAAATTTTTTACATTTTATTTCATTTATACAGGGCTTTTTAATGTGGGGAAGTGTAGTGTTGGGGGTATACACATTTGAGCGGACTCGTTCATATCTCCTGACATTTGCAGAGTTAGGCACTTGCAGGGGCGTGGATATTTGGACTGCTCGGAAGTCTAACACTCCTACACACTCCGTGTTAGCCAGGGAGTTGAGTCAGCACACCCTCATGCATATGCATGATGCACTGACGTCATACTCTTAGACGGCCATCTCCGAGTAGGGCTTCGTTCATCCTACATGGAGGATTACTGAATCCCCCCCCAATGATGATTTAATCCATTTCTTAACAGTAACACAGCTGAGGATACTCCATTTTTTTGGCATCCTTAAGCCAAACAAAAATATAGTTGATCCCCCCATATCATCAAGTGGTCATGGGAGAGGGCTCTGCTACTGAGCACCTACTGATTTTCTCGGAATTAAAAATATCTAGTTAATATCTTGTACTTTTCAATAAAGAAATGTTGATTTCTAAACAAGTTATAAGTGCTTGATCCCTTTGAAGTCTGAACTGAAACTAGGTATAGTTTGTGGTTCTTCTCTGTGATTTTAAGGAGTCTCAGCTAACATATTTGTTGATCAATAAGTACCAGTTTTCCACATGGTGTGAGTGTATGTGTGTGTGTGTGTGTGTTGTGTGTGTGTGTGTTTGTGTGTGTGTGTGTGTGTGTGTGTGTGTGTGTGTGTGTGTGTGTGTGTGTGTGTGTGTGTGTGTGTGTGTGTGTGTGTGTGTGTGTGTGTGTGTGTGTGTGTGTGTGTGTGTGTGTATATATATACACACACACACACACACACACACACACACACACACATACGCAAACATGTACACGCATATATATTTGAATATATCTGTCAGGTATGTAGTTTGTGTAAATGAGCATTCTTGATCTTCAGTTGGACATAAAGCAATATTGGAGCAGAGTAATCCTTAAAAGTTTTTTTCTGCAAAGGTTGGGGGTGGGAACTCTTCTGAATGTATTGCATCATTGATTGGATAGCTTCAATGACATGTACATGTTAATTTCAGTACTTCCTAATGTACATTAATGACCTTGCATTAGTAAGAATGTACACAGAATTCACATAGACTATGTGATACAATCAGAAATTATGAACAACTAAATAAAGCACTTTTGTAAGGTCATGCCACCAACTTCATTCAGTCTCCAAGAGTATAATTCTTACTTAATTGATTATGCATTAAAATTGAATTTAATTTTATTAAAATGTTTTGGGTGCCTTAGTGAGCTGGTATCCCCCTAAGGAGAAGTTTGCATGACAGTGATGTAAGATATAACACTAGCATTATAGTGTAAATAGATGGCAGCTGCTCTTAACTCTGCTACATTAAGTCATATGTATCAGTAATTTCTCAAATAACTGACTTATAGGTTTTAAAAGTAATATTGCACTACCAAAAACATGTAAAAGTCTATAGTGAAGTGATGAAGTTTGTGGCACAATTATCAACACACTGTACTAATTCAATATTGCTGATGCATCATGTAAAGGGGTTATTAAATACTATATATCAATACATTTTTCAAGTAGCCTGGGTTAAGAGGCAACAACCCCCTTACATATACAAAAAGAGAGCAGTATTGTATTACTAAGAAAATGAACAAGGCCAACAGAGCAGTCTTTAAGTTTGTAGCATCATATTAGCATAACGAAGTAATATCAAGTAAGGCGAGCTGATACCCCTGGCTTTACAATCCATATTTTGAATAATATTTCTCAGTAATTTTTTCAAGTGGCTATGGAGTTATGTGCTGTTTAGCAGCATTATATTACTAAACAAAATAAATAAAAATAAAAAGTCAATGTAAGATTGTTATGATTATTGATTATATTTGCTTAACAGGCATTTTTTATATGTTTATAATAAATGTATATTGTTTTTTGAAATACAGGCTCTGTGTGATTTCTATAGATTCATAAGTGCATACTAGGCTAATGACCACCTGGGACTTTATAAGCCTAGCAATAATCCATGATTAGGTGTGGATATATCAGGATTTACCCATGGTTGGTGTAGTTTAACCACTCAAACAGAGTCTACTGTGGGTAAATCCTGATATAACTACACCGAGGAGTGGATTATTGCCATTATGCAATGACATTATTTAATAAAGAAATCACTCAGCTTTCTTAAATAATTTTTTGCATGATGGTGCTATAGTGTTCCTCCTCATTCTTCCTTGTTTACTGATGTACTGTGCATGCGTATAGGACTTACATTCAAACGCTTATACAATACATCACTACAATGAAGGAGAAGCAACAGAGAAGAGAGAATCTCTGTAATTGTTGAGCTTTTCTGTGGGACAGGGCATAAATTCAAGGAAAATCAGGTACATTTCTGATTGTTTAGTTTTGCAGAATGTACCTGATTTTTTGTATTTTGTTCTGTCCTTTAGCATATACCAATAAAAAGTCTGGCCTCTCAATGGTACATCAGTAGCCAGACTTTTTTCTATTGGAATATGCTTAATTTACAATGGGCATGCTGGTCGGGCTGTCCAATCAGTGTGCTTTTCTTTGAATACTAATGAGAAGTGACTGTTTAATAATAAATATATGTATACCATGATAGTGGTTTCATTATAGATTAACTGTAATTGTGAACACCAAAATCAAGAGAAAAACCTAATAAATTGTATGTTTGTAAATATGTAAGTTAGTGTTAATTGTAAGGAACAAGACTATCATTTCCAAGTGTGTCTTTCATAGCAGAGGACAAAACCTGAGCAGTAGTAAAGATGAAAACCTGTACATACTGTTCCAGGCTGTGCAAAGCCTAATGTGCCACCTTACTAATGTTCTTTACCTGGCCTCACTCCAGTGATAAATCATAATGCCCTTAGGAAAAACTGCTAGAGACATTAATCCTCAGAAATGAATGTTAAGACTTCTTGTCACTGTACATTAGTGTCTGAAATGGGATTAGGGGTTGTTATAAACAAGACATAATGCATTAATCAACTGAGTACTGTCTAAATCACATCCCTTATTTTATAAATAAAGCAAAGTGAATGTTACACAGATTATTACAATTCCATGCAAAATAATCACTGATCATTTTTCTTAAAAAATATACATTTTTTATAGCGCACTAAAATCGCTTCAGCCTTGCTGCCTGATACATCAGAAATCATGTATGTCATATATGGTCAACTGTTTTCCTCTGAGTTTCACTAATATTTCCGGTGGTATTTTGAGGGGAATTATGTCATTATGTTCTTGTTTTCTTTTTCTTTCTGTCTTTTCAAAGTTCCAATAGCAACTGATTATCACCAAAATACATATGTATGTGCATTTTGAGCAAGAAACACATTCTATGTTAAATGGGCTCTTTATGTATGCTTGTATAGCTTAGATTTGTATAACTAAAATGTATAATTTAGAAATAAAACAATCAACATTTGTTAAGGAACATATCACTGTAACTCAGTTCAATTTGTTTATTTGTATTTGGTTAGCAGAAAAGTCGGGCATAGCCATGAAAGACACTTTTTAAAAGAGAATGCCTAAAAACTCACTGCTCCTGCCACTGCACTCATCCTCCTTAAACCAGCTTACTATCTTCAAAGACAGTTTCACTACCTATCCTCTTGTAGACCCCTACCTTACTCTATCTGTAAGATCTCTTTTGCCTCCTAATCTGAGCAGTAACCAAAAATTACAATCTTATTTGCTGTAACCTCTATAAAATATCATTCTGCTTGTCCATCTCTCATTTATTCTTCTGATTTCGTATATTATGGAATAACTACAGATATTTTGTAATTCTTGCTGTTTTATTAAAAATCTTTTTGTATTGTATATTGCTTTTATTCATGCTTATACTGTAAAATACTGAAGCTTTTTATCTATTATTTCCGTATAACAAATTGTAATACTGTGGAGCTTTTCTCCCAGGGCCTCTGCTGAAAAAGGGGTACTTAGCTCAGTCGGACCAACCTGGTCAACAAATGTAAAATAAAAATAAATACATTAATGGAGACCTGGAGACAAAAGCATCAGCAGATACAATACAATACAAAAGCATTAATAGTTAAAGAATGCATCAAACATTTGGAAGATAATTAAAAAAAAAGCTGTCTACTAGAAATTATGAAGTGCAAGTAAATTTTTTCGTGACTCTATTAAGTAACATTATAAGCAGTGGGCATCAGCATCCATGTATACTTGAAGCCTAGAACTTAAAAGGCAGTTTGGCATTTTCTAAAGATATTAACAGAGTGTCATTGCCACAGAATTTCTCACATTTGCTTTTGTATTTAACTATTTAAAGATACAAACTTTACAAATCATACTAATGATTATACTAGATGATTGATTTGTAGTTAATGTTAATTTACCAATTTCTTTCATTTAAATGAATTTAGGTTAGAGGTAAAAAAGATCCAGTGAGCCCTTTTCACTTACATAGTTAATAACTAAATAAACATCTAAATAAATAACATGAAGCTGTGATTTTTATTGGTGATGATTATGGTAGCTACTAGAGCTGAAAGCAAGAATAAAATACTGAAAATGGCCAGAGTAAATCACTTTCACTGCCTGGAGGAATCTAGAATACAAATAATTCCATACCACTCTTGTACCACTAATTGAAAACTAAAAAGATTTTGGAACTTGTTAGAATGCAACTAGTTTGCTTAGATAATTTCTTCTTAGTGCTCTTGAGCAAACTATGAACTATGGAGGAAAATCTCTTCAGTTTTTGAAACTTAATGTGGCACAACAGTTAGCACACTCATCTTTGATATAGAAAGCTGTGGTTTCTCTTCTTGCCAGCGGTAGATAAAAAGCTGACATAGCAGTGTAGCAAAGGTGGAGGGGTAAGGCAGGGGGATGGTGCTGCACTCCTTAGTGTGTTGTCCTTCTGATGGGACATTAAACCGAGCCTCCATTTGCTTTAGTTGGTGATAGCTCAGGTGAATGTAAAAGAGCCCTGTCCAAATTTCCCTAATAGTATAAATACCACCACAGGTCTCCTTTGATAAAAGGCCACTAGCCAAGTGAGACTAACCCAGTGAATAAAGGATTAATAAATACAAATAAATAATGATGTCGAGAACAGTCCCCCAGATTCATGAAGCTCGGCATAAGGCTTGCACTGGCCGTGCGGCGTAGATGTGGAGTAGTCACGCCATATGCATATTAATGAAGGCGCACAGCCACCACAGCCACGTGCATAGGAAATGTGCACGAGTGCAAGGGGCATATCGAAGTTGCGCAGGGAGGCGTGTCAATGTCGGCTTTCGAGGAGCAACCTAAACTGCTGAATATTATATTCCACCAGCAATAGTAATCGTACCTATCAGTGTTCGTGGAGACTGAAACGTATGCAAAGCAGAGTCTCTGCGAACAGAAAATGAAGACTCAAACACAAATGCACGGTAGGGAATAACGGGTCCCTACCCATGAACAAATGACAGGAAAACCGTGTGCCTGTAGTCCAATGTAGTGTTGATAGCTATACCATGTGGAAGTGAAACGTATCAGATGTTAGCGGGCTGCCAGTAGGTACGCCCAGTCCAACGGAGAGGGTCACCAGCCGACCTATAATTTGAGGGAGGGAACATAGATGTGCAGATGTGTCCATAACAAAGTACATGAGGAGAAATGTAGATATAGGTAGTGACCATATGTCTGAATTATATCCCACAAGCCATGTAATAGTCACATACAAAAGGTATGTCCGTATTTCACATACCAAATGTGATAGGAAATAGCATACGCATGTAAACGAAACAGAAGGAACATATAAACGAGCCATAACAACATGGACACATGTAGGCTGAAAGGAACAGTATGAGCCGTACCGTCGAACAAGATTACCACCTGTCCCACTTTGCGAGTGACAGTCCCTCTGTGGGCAGATGTGTCCTGACACAAACATGTAAAACTGGCAAATGTCATATATGTCCATATGCTTCGTCTGACATTTGACCTTGGCCAGGGAAGTTCCATTCACCAGGTGGACAAGCCTAAACCCAGATTACTACATGAACACCCTGACAATCAAAGACCTGTATGTGGCTGGACTATATGCCTTGGTGTTCTGCATATCCTCGGAGTGATTAACAATGCAGCCGGAGTCCACAGCAGTAGGCAATAGGGAATGTGTAATATGTAGTACCGCCTTTTTTCCAGCAAGAGAATGGATGCCTGTGTCGTAGGTGAAGCGGTGTGGTGTATGTTGATGTAGCTACGTACTATGGGTATGCATATCAATGAGGGAGAACACCAATAGAATAGTGGTTCCGGTATCAGTGTCATGTAGGCGATTATCATGGATGGACACACGTATGACCAAGATGGTAACCATACCTGCCAGAATGTCAGAATAAGACAGCTGGACTAAGGCATAGTACACGACAGACAAATAGGGAATATATTAAATATACCTCGGACAAAGTCAGACCGTTGATAGAATAATTGCGTAGTCAGGAATACGACTGTTATGAGAGTTAGTAATCATGAAATAGAAATGTCAGTCATGATTACCTAACCGCACAGTCCGTCATGGCTTGCCAGCAATCTACCAGAAAGGCACATTATCATGACAAATGTAACAGAATCATAGGTCAAACCCCAGGGCGTATACCCATAATGTGTACAGGTGAGAGGTATGAAGGTAACCCGTACTAATGAAATGTACAGAACTAGTGATACTAGGTGGACAGGTGAGAAGAAAGACATCAGGACAAATGACAAAACATGTACAAGTCATAAGCATGTTTGTCCACAAATGTGAATTACAATGTATGGCCTGTGAAAGTCAATGTGGAAGGTTAATAGACTCAAAAGACATGTGTCCCTCAGGATGTCATGCAGTGCCACCGATACAGTGTCCAGTCCCCCATACTCGTACATGAGCTCTGCCACTGACAGAAAGCGCAAATACTGGCGTACACATAAGGTACATGATGGAATAATTAGTGTGGATAAGCACCTGTTAGCCTGTGTGAGGAATATAACCCAGTGGGTGAGTGTGTCCTGCAATAGGAATGTAATGGTAACTGGCCTGTGATGGCGCCATGTATTGTGTGTATTGGCGTAAGGAAATTGATGTCCAGTATCAGAAACATACCTCGCAACTGTACGAATGTGCAGATGTATGCCTCATATGTGTGGTGTGTTCCTCTCACAATCTGTACCTGTCTGCCAAATACCTGAGAACTGACGTAATTAAAATATGATAAACATATGTGTTTAAGATCCCCAAATCCCTCAGAAAGGTCATACTAATGCAAAACCTATAATACTGTCAACTATCTACGTTTGTAAGAGCAATATGTAGAATCTGCCCCTATCTGTCCCCCATCATGTTAGGCTTTGTACGGATGTTTTGCACTAGGAGGTTGATAGGTATGATCATAAAAAGATACATGTCTGAGGAAACAGCATTATCGACTGCAAGATAACTCAGAAGGTATGAAAAGTGCTGCAGTAGGAAGTTCATCCGCAGGTATGTGCTGACATGTCAAATGACACAGTAGTCTACAGGAAGTACCTATAGGGTGTCACCTTTACCAGTGATGACAGTGGGACATACCCACAGCCATGCATACACCACAAATAGACATAGCATGCAGCAAAGCCTAGGCCATGATACATGATGCCTCCGGCGTGTATGGATTGAGTGAGAGTACAGCAAGGAAAGATGACTGCCAGGCTATTCAGCAAACACCTGCAGGGGCATACAAGACCGCCCGTAACACGAACATTGCACGGACAATGTTGGGATTTGCAACATACCCCATTTGTATGTGTAAGCTATGCAAATGATGTAATTGCCACCTTTCCAAATGCCCAAAGTGGGACATTTGTGCTACAAACATCAGATTTTGCAGGGCCAAACATACCCACGGCCAGTACAAAGGACAGAACTGCAGTTTTTTGCCTGAATAAAAGTTCATTCTTGTAGCATTTTAATTCCTTATTCTGTTTCTTATAACATTTAGGTGTTTCAGATACAGAATAACTGTTTTATGCAACTATTACATAAAATATAGAAAATAATTTTGTCCTAAAATCTCAGGACATTTGCCATTTTTTCACATTTTTTGCAGGACACAACTGCCCAAAGAGGGACTGTCCCTCACAAAGTGGGACAGATGGTAACCCTACGTAATTACGCGATACATGAAACAGTAAGCTGTCCGTGCAAGAGCAGAGTTATGTGCAGAAATGTACCCGGATGTTATGCGACTAATGTTTTGCACGTTGCTAAACGGAGCAATGACAGCTGCAAATACAGTATGAATACAGTCGAAGAAGCATGCCAATGTCCAAGTCCAAGGCCAGTGGCGGCTTTGTCCATTGGATATCAATGAACCAGTAGTTGTCCTCCCCCGATCCCTGGTGTGGAAGCGTAGCGCAGTGCCACGAGAACGCGCTGCACTTCAAAACAAGACATATGGATAATATACATACAAAATGTAGGTTTAGTTAGATGTTAGTATGCCATGCAGATGAATGGCAAGCTGGAGACAACATGGCTACTGCATACTGGTACTTATGTGTTTAAGCGCTCTGTCAGAGATGTAATGAAGCATTTGTAGGCAATGTGAGACAAGTGAGGCTGAGGATAGTGAATCACAACATGTCATGCCATATGGGCCAAGCCTCTACAGTGTAGTGTAGGTTAAGGGGACTATTAGAGTAGAAGATAGGTGACAACATGAGTGTGTATGTACAAAACACTGTAAACTCGCCAGAGCAGTGTCACATGTGTGCTGTCAGTACTCAGTGGAAGAGGCGTGTCATGAGCTATCCTAGGGAACATCAGGAGACTGACGGCGTACGCCATGGATACCACCGATGTGACCTGCAAACCTGCCCACAGTGTGTCTGTGCCCATGCGCATCAGCAAGCCTGAGTAAGCATGTGTGCGCATGTGTTAGCCCGTGTGCGCGTGTGGAAGAACGAGTAAGCTAGTGTACGAATGGTGAAGTCCGTGTAATGTCGTGTATGCGTTTGTAAGCATGTATACATGTGTACTACACACATCACACATGTACTGCACACACAGACACACATGTTGCCAATACTACACACATCAGTGAAATGGCACATGGATGGAGACTACATCATCAAAAGTAACAGTGCTGTAAACTATGCTACAGTGATGGTCATAGCTGCAATGCATCATGCCTGCTGAAGTACACCTGGAAGTAACACACTGTGTGTTAACAGCATGCTAACATCAATACAGTGGAATAAAGCCACCGTGTGCAGCAGCACCAGGTTAGTCAGATCCTGCATCAATGTTACACATATGCACAGGGTGTGGTGTTAACATGTCCAGAGCTGTCATAGAGCCATCCAATGTACACGTAGGTGTGTGTGTGTGAGGGACAACGGTTATTGCATGGCCTAATGGTGGTGCAATGGGTGTGTGTATGTGATAGCCGTAGCGGTTTGTGGTAAGTGTGTGTGTCTGCATATACACAGGTACAGCATGTGTCAGCCACATACAGGAGGTTGTGGGACAGTCACAGACCGTACCTGCCAGGCTGTAGAGATCCCCATTACTGGCCATGGACACCCCTCCATGCATCCAACACAACCAAGTCCTGCACCTGTCAATGTCTACACATACAGTCCTGGGATCTGTACCACAACCTTTGGATAAACATGCATCTGTAATGTTAACCTGAGGTGCATAGAATTGACAGTTACTACAGACGGATATGAGCCATACCCACACTCCAATGTAATAACCACTGCTGACTGTTGCCGAGATCTGCATACGACCAGTCAAAGGTGCTGCACTAACATTGTTTCCAATGCCCGTGTAATACCCAGCAACACAATAACCGGTCACTACACATGTATAACCCACGATCACTACAGCACACAGTATGTGTACTATCACAGAGCCATAACAGATGTACATACATCCAAGGTGCTTACGTACAGACAATGCAGCAGAGTCAAGAGTGATAATCCCAACTTACATATCTATATACAATATACATTATATATATATATATATATATATATATATATATATATATATGGATCTACCTGAGATGGTCGACAGGCCATATGATCGAAACTCATTTGGTCGACAGTTCATTTGGTCAAAAAGCATGTTATGTGGGGGTCTTCACCCCCTACACCCCACCTAACTATATATATATCAACTCCAGGGTCGCACAATATTGGGGAGGGGGGCAAATCTGCCTGTCAACCAAATGAACTGCCGACCAAATGAGTTTTGATCATATGGTTTGTCGACCATCTCAGGTAGATCCATATATATATATATATATATATATATATATATATATATATATGTGTGTGTATACATATATATATATATATATATATATATATATATATATATATATAGATATATATATATATATATATAGCTATATACATGCAGATATATATATATATATATTTATATATATATATATATATGTAGATAGATACATACATACACACACACACACACACACGTGGCAGGGTTGGGAGCAGAACATAAACATAAACGTAAGCACTGTATCACACGACAGCATTACGCAGTTACAAAACACGCTACCATGATCAGTGGATCACATGATTCACACAGGCACATGTCTAGCCTGCAGACAGCAGCATCAAAGACAAAGACGCCGCACGGATGTTATGGAGAGTGAATACTGTAAAAGCAATGTACTGTTGTCATGCAGCTGGAAGCACACACACACACACACACACTTGGCAGGGTGTCGAACATACACCTAACTACCCTAACACACTACAGCATGATGCATTTACAGAATGCGCTACCGAGATTACTAAGCACAGCAGTCCCAGAGGCAGACATCTAGGTGCGTGTCATCATCCGCAAAGGCAAAGACATCGGTAGGAAACTGCTGTGGTGTGGGGCATCTAAATGCAAGACTGTGTCCCCAGGCGGATGAGAGCATGCATGCAAACACACACACACACACACAGACACACACACACACACACACACACACACACACACACACACACACACACACTTGGCAGGGCTGGGAGTCGAACATACACTTAACTACCCTAACACACTACAGCATGGCGCATTTACAGAATGAGCTACCGAGATTACTAAGCACAGCAGTCCCAGAGGCAGACATCTAGGTGCATGTCATCTTCCGCAAAAGCAAAGACGTCGGTAGGAAACTGCTGTGGTGTGCGGCGTCTAAAAGCAAGACTGTGTTCCCAGGCGGATGGGAGCATGTGCGCAAACACACACACAGACACACACACACAGACACACACACACACACACACACACACACACACACACACACACACACACACTTGGCAGGGCTGGGAGTCGAACATACACCTAACTGCCCTAACACACTACAGCATGACACGTTCACAGAATGTGCTACCCAGATTACTAAGCACAGCAGTCCCAGAGGCAAACATCTAGGTGCGTGTCATCATCCGCAAAGGCAAAGACATCGGTAGGAAACTGCTGTAGTATGCGGCGTCTAAAAACAAGACTGCGACCCCAGGTGGATTTGAGCATGCGCGCAAACACACACACACACACACACACACACACACACACACACACACACTTGGCAGGGCTGGGAGTCGAACATACACTTAACTACCCTAACACACTACAGCATGACGCATTTACAGAATGCGCTACCGAGATTACTAAGCACAGCAGTCCCAGAGGCAGACATCAAGGTGCGTGTCATCATCCGTAAAGGCAAAGACATCGGTAGGAAACTGCTGCGGTGTGCGGCATCTAAAAGCAAGCCTGCATCCCCAGGCGGACGGGAGCATGTGCGCAAACACACACACACACACACACACACACACACACACACACACACACATACACACACACTTGGCAGGGCTGGGAGTCGAACATATACCTAACTACCCTGACACACTACAGCATGACGCATTTACAAAACGTGCTACCGAGATTACTAAGCACAGCAGTCCCAGAGGCAGACATCTAGGTGTGTGTCATCATCTGCAAAGGCAAAGACGTCGGTAGCAAACTGCTGTGGTGTGTGGCATCTAAAAGCAAGATTGAGTCCCCAGACAGACGGGAGCATGTGCGCAAACACACACACACACACACACACACACACACACACACACACACACACACACACTTGGCAGGGCTGGGAGTCGAACATATACCTAACTACCCTAACACACTACAGCATGACGCATTTACAGAACGTGCTACTGAGATTACTAAGCACAGCAGTCCCAGATGCAGACATCTAGGTGCGTATCATCATCCGCAAAGGCAAAGTCGTCGGTAGGAAACTGCTGTGGTGTGCAGCGTCTAAAAGCAAGACTGCGTCCCCAGGTGGATGGGAGCATGTGCGCAAACACACACACACACACACACACACACACACACACACACACACACTTGGCAGGGCTGGGAGTCGAACATACACCTAACTACCCTAACACACTACAGCATGATGCATTTACAGAATGCGCTACCGACATTACTAAGCACAGCAGTCCCAAAGGCAGACATCTAGGTGCGTGTCATCATCCGCAAAGGCAAAGACGTTGGTAGCAAACTGCTGTGGTGTGCAGCATCTAAAAGTAAGACTGCGTCCCCAGGTGGATGGGAGCATGTGCGCAAACACACACACACACACTTGGCAGGGCTGGGAGTCGAAAATACACCTAACTACCCTAACACACTACAGCATGACGCATTTACAGAACGCGCTACTGAGATTACTGAACACAGCACTCCCAGAGGCATACTTCTAGGTGGGTGGCATTATCCGCAAAGGCAAAGACGCCGATAGGGAATGTATGTGGTGCGAGGCATCTAAAAGCATTCTTGTGTCCCCAGGCGGACAGGAGCATGTGCGCAAACACACACACACACACACACACACACACACACACACACACACACACACACACACACACACACACACACACACACACACACACACACACACACACACACACACACACACACACACACACACACACACGGCAGGGCTGGGAGTCGAACATACACCTAACTACCCTAACACACTACAGCATGATGCATTTACAGAACGCGCTACTGAGATTACTAAGAACAGCAGTCCCAGAGGCAGACATCTAGGTGCGTGTCATCATCAGCAAAGGAAAAAACGTCGGTAGGAAACTGCTGTGGTGTGCGGCGTCTAAAAGCAAGACTGCATCCCCAGGCGGATGGGAGCATGCACGCAAACACACACACACACACACACACACACACACACACACACACACGCACACTTGGCAGGGCTGGGAGTCGAACATACACTTAACTACCCTAACACATTACAGCATGACACATTTACAGAATGCGCTACCGAGATTACTAAGAAAAGCAGTCCCAGAGGCAGACATCTAGGTGCGTGTCATCATCCGTAAAGGCAAAGACATCAGTAGGAAACTGCTGTGGTGTGCGGCATCTAAAAGCAAGACTGCATCCCCAGGCAGACAGGAGCATGTGCGCAAACACACCCACACACACACTTGGCAGGGCTGGGAGTCGAACATATACCTAACTACCCTAACACACTACAGCATGACGCATTTACAGAATGCGCTACCGATATTACTAAGCACAGCAGTCCCATAGGCAGACATCTAGGTGCGTGTCATCATCTGCAAAGGCAAAGACGTGGGTAGGAAACTGCTGTGGTGTGCGGCATCTAAAAGCAAGACTGCGTCCCCAGGTGGATGGGAGCATGTGCGCAAACACACACACACACACACACACACACACACACACACACACACACACACACACACACACACACACACACACACCCTTGGCAGGGCTGGGAGTCGAACATACATCTAACTACCCTAACACACTACAGCATGACGCATTTACAGAATGCGCTACCGACATTACTAAGCACCGCAGTCCCAGAGGCAGACATCTAGGTGTGTGTCATTATCCGCAAAGGCAAAGATGTCGGTAGCAAACTGCTGTGGTGTGTGGCATCTAAAAGCAAGATTGAGTCCCCAGGCGGACGGGACCATGCACGCAAACACACACACACACACACACACTTGGCAGGGCTGGGAGTCAAACATACACCTAACTACCCTAACACACTACAGCATGATGCATTTACAGAACGCGCTACCGAGATTACTGAACACAGCATTCCCAGAGGCATACTTCTAGGTGGGTGGCATCATCTGCAAAGGCAAAGACGCCGATAGGGAATGTATGTGGTGCGAGGCATCTAAAAGCATTACTGTGTCCCCAGGCAGTTGGAAACACACACACACACACACACACACACACACACACACACACACACACACACACACACACACACACTTGACAGGGCTGGGAGTCGAACATACACCTAATTACCTTATCACACTACAGCATTACGCATTTACAGAACGTGCTACCGAGATTATTGAGCACAGTACTCCCAGAGGCATACTTCTAGGTGGGTGACATCATCCGCAAATGCAAGGATGCCGATAGGGAATGTATAGAGAGTGAGCAGTCTGAAAGCATATTACTGTCCCAAGGTAGACGTAGACAAACACACGGCAGTGGTGTGATCAGGGCAACCAAATATCTACGGAGCACTACAACAACACTACATAGATACGGGATGTGCCACAGACAGTACACCCTTCAAGACAGCAACCAGTGTGTTCAATGTAGGCATCCATCGTGACATTGAAAATGGACATCTGTTGCCTGGATGACCACCATCGCTATACAGGATGTCAATGGCCATGCCCACACGCTTAGTATCACACATCTGTTTGGAATGTACTGTATGTCCATCTACACAATGGCGTACTGGGCATGCTCACACACTTAGCAGTTGCAAAGGGCCATCTTGCATGCACATGGATTCTAAACATGGAAGGGTGCAGTTTGGAATGTACTGTGTGTCCATCTACACAATGGTGTACTGGGCATGCTCACACACTTAGCAGTTGCAAAGGGCCATCTTCCATGCACACGGATTCTAAACACTGAAGGGCACAGCATGGTATTACTGTCCCCACGTACATGAAGGCCACTCACATGTATTGACCAGTACACATGCAGGAGCTATCACAGATGTCTCAGGTTCATATCATAGAGGTACACACCACAATCTACAATGTAGCCCTCCAACATCACCATGTCATTGGACCAGCAATACACAGCCATACATTAACACAGCACCGTGTGACTCATGACCAGTGGACTGTACATAAGTCTACAGCAACTGTGCAGGCTACACATGTACCGACAGGGTTCCATCATGTGTTATGCATTGCAATGATACCAATGTAAATATCCAGGTCGGCTCTACACATACCAGGGGTCCTGGGTCTTACACAGCTGTGACAGATGACTGTCGCTGTATACCAATGAACACACATGTTTGGCTATGTCATACATGTAATTGCAGTGGATATGTGCATGGACCACACACACAACACATATGTACATAGCATAGCTTTTGCTGTCCTCCGTGCAGACAAGTGGCTACAGCAATCATACGCATGCAAATGGATGGTGGGTCCATGGCTGTTGAATGCTAACAGTACATGAGGCAGCAATGTTGACCGAGGACACATTCCCTCTGTACTAGTTACCCATGACACCCATCATATCATACAACAGTCCATGTGTTATGTATGTCAACACACATGTCCACCAAATGCAATGCATACAAACATGGCTACATGACAGGCATGTAGGACCAACACACATGTACAATATGTAGTGTGCATGCAGCTACCATGCATGTGCAGTAGCTGATGTAAGTAACTCATCTGTGCCTAACTACAACATGCAGTTGCAATGCAGCCCCATCATTGACATCTGTATATGGTGACATACTGACAGTGCAGTAGGATGTACAGCAGGTATGGATGGATGTGTGTACATAAAGTGGTGATCCACCTGTGTAGATGAATGTTTGCCAGGGACGGCTCACAGGTGTGTCACATGCCATCCTACCATTACATGTGCAAACAGTACGCTATGTTACCGTTACTTGACGGTGGAGACATAAAACCTACACAGCGGTCAGGTGTTCCTGACAGTACATTACTTGACACCTGTAACACTTACATCCTCCCATGTGCATATAGCAGCACAATTGCCGAAGGTAGCGTTGGTACACATAATGCGGCCAATACTGCTGCATGTCTGTCAGACGTATCATCATATAGCAGGTGTATCATTCACAGTACTGCCATGTGTGTTTGCTTGTGTGACCATATATGCCACATATGGTGGGGAATACATCCCAGTTGTTACACACCCCTGTACACTGTTGTAGAGATCTATACATACTGCAGTGTGGAAAGCATGACGTAGGCAGGTGTGGTGTGTGTATCACACACATCAGCTATCCATATGTGTATGACATTTGTGGTCTCCACAGTGTGTGTGTGTATGTAGGTATGTATGGCTGTCTGGTGCATGGAGTGAGGGTGTATGCTACCATACAGAGCACGCAGGATCCCTAAACCCTCATGGTGATGCAGTCCACTACCCTGTTGATGCCATCGGTCTCAGCCACACTGGCTACCTGTACATGTTCTTTCTCTGTGTCGCATCATGTGGGTTCACAGTACTGTGATGGTGATGACCACATAGGCAAGGGTCCTCACCTCAACACTATGGGGTGTGCGTTATAGTGTTGTTGACCCTGTGAGTGTGAGCATGTTCCTGTAATGTGACAGGGTATTACTGCTACACAGTGAGGCCTCATGCTTTCAAGTGGCCTCTAACATTATCATTGGCCAGACCGCTGTGTACAACCCCTGCACCATGTCAACATACCTGTGATGTGACCTGGTATGGATGTCATGTCTCTAGCCACTGTAGCCTATTAAACTGCCCACATGCTTCTGGATCAGTATATGTGTGGACATCTGTGTTATGTTAGACTTTCTAACAGTCAGGCTGAGGCTACGTATAGCATGCTGATATTGCCATATGTGCCTGTGAGTACTCCACAGTTACACATGGGAGACTGCAAACAGTGCTACCTGTAGGCACATGCAAGTAGACCATAAGGAGGGAACCAGGGCATCATTACCAACATGCTGTTACTGTTGTTACCGAGACACATACTGTGAACATATAACAATGCATGCTAAACCTGTACTACATGGTATGTCTGGTCCGTGTCAACAGTACACAACTAATGTAATATACACGTCTCTCACTATTCACACACAACTAATGTAATATACACTTCTCTCACTATTCTTACACAACTAATGTAATATACACTTCTCACTATTCTGCACACCCTGTGCATCAGACCATTTGAGCATGTCCCTGCAGCAATTGTGTGGATGACAGGGATGCGGCACAGGCTTAATCATATGCACAGGGTGATAATGTTTGCCAGGGGCATAGGCTGCATCAATGGATGACATATTTTGGGTGGGTAAGGGACAGTGATATGATTGGACATGTCTGTTCAGTATGCATGTGGGTGTTGTGGTGCCATACAGATGTCTTTGCTGTGTGCGTGTATGTGTGCACACAGTTCTGCCTTTTGTGAGGCCTACACGGGGTATTATTGACAGCTCCAGATTGTACAGACCAGGTTGTGCAGCTCACTGTGTCCGGCCATGGCCACGTGACCTGTGCCTGCCAGGGGTTGCACTGGCACTACCAGGCGGATGTACAGCTTGGCTACTGTCTGACGACACATGTCCACTGGAACCGTGTCCCTGCCGGGAAAGTCCAGGGCCACGTCCATGTGGCCTGCTGTGTCCTGGTGTGGACAGCGCAGCACCAGCTGCACTTCTACTGCTACCAGCACTATGGGAGCGGGCATGTGAGGTGGCACACTCACATTGACCTGCACTAGGTGGTGTAGCTGGCCTATGTCCATGTGGCCTACGCCTCACTCCTACCAGATGTTCCAGCACAGACAGCTCACACTCGCAGATTGCCATGCCACGGTCAAGGATTCCGACCATGTCACCCAATAACCTGTTCAGAACATCAGCAATCTGCTGTTGAGCATTTGCCATTGCCTAGAAGTTGTCATTTAGGGTATGGATAGCACCCCTCAGCAGCCTCTGCCCTTCTCTGTTCTGCCGTTCAGCACATGCCTGTGCCACCATTACAGTCTGGAACATGTGTCTGGTGATACCAGCTGCTGCGTTCTGTCCTGCAGGTGCATGTCTGCCAGAGGTCCTCCTATGAGTAGCACCTGCCACATGCCTGTGTGGCACATCTGCAGTCATTACACTGACACCATGGTGTGTAGACACACCTTCTGTAGCCACCACACGTTCCTGTTCCATGCTAACAGATGCTGACTGTTCTTCCTCTATGGCCACTGGTGATGCGGTATGTGTTGGCAGCAGAACTGTGTGTGGGGATGAGGGGGACATAGCTGGGATGGCAACCACTGGCACAGATTCAGCCCCTGACAACCCTGCCTGTACCTCATGCATATGTTCATCACTGCTAGTATCTGTGGGGACACTAACATCAGATGGACCGCAGGAGGGTAACGCACCTACATCACCTGTGAATGCAAAGAAAGTCTATAAATTACAATAGACACACACACAGACACACACACACACAGACACACACACACAGACACACACAGACACACACACACACACACACACACACACACACACACACACACACACACACACACACACACACACACACACACACACACACACACACACACACACACACACACACACACACACACACACACACACACACACACACACACACCATGCATGTGATTTGACAGATGGCATGCATCATGCCTGTGATACAGCAGAGGGCATGCAGCTCAGACGTTAATAGTGTTAGTAAGCATACCTCCCTGGGGTGCACACTACAGCAAGCAGGTGTCATATCAGTAGCCATGCAGTTCACAAAATCATGGTAGTATGCATGCATCCCCATGATACACCATGTGGACCAGAACAGGATAACAGTACACATGGCTGACGTGACCTTGACATGTAATCTGACGTGTGCATTAACATGCATGCATGTCTGACACAATGGTGTCCTGACACATGTACAGCATCGTAATGGGCATCACATTGCGGTGTTGTCTGTATGCCCTACAGATAGAATGCATGTTTAGCAAATGTGCATGAGCATGGAAGGGTAGTGTGAGCCATCTACATTGCTATACAGTGTGAAGTACAGACACTGAGCCATTGCATGGCATCATGAGGCATCTATATTGCTGTACAATGCATAATATGTACACATTGCATAGCCATAACTGCATGCATACCCATGACATAACTGTGGAATGTGACCCACGATGCTGAAGTGTATACACACCAAACCATGCTGTGTCAAGTGACAGGTCACTGGAGGACCTACAGATGACACCCCTGCACAACAACTACAGGGTCTTAGCTGCCTGGCAACCATGTCCACACATAGCGGACATGTCAATTCACCATTTCCCACATGACATTGATGTACCACACACACGAGGTGCACAGCTAACAGTGATGTCCTTCAGCAGCAAGGGAAATGTACAGTATCTGTGGCCTGATGTGGTGTCAATGTCTGTGGAAGCTGTACAGGTGACTACTGTCATGCTATGACACAGTCATGATGAGATCTTATATGGTAGACTTCAGTGACACCTCCACTAGCTGTGCACAGGCTTTTAGGATGTCCAGTGTACCACATCAATTGTATAATCAGTCAACTAAGGCTATAATTGGACCATGTGTGGGCAATGTGCAACAGGGTGTATACACATCACATCTACTGTGTGGCTACGTGTCTCTGGCCATCCCCCATGGCCATGTGTGCACATGTCTTGGCCAAATGTGTGTGATGGCCATCTATCTCACATGTCTGTGTTGTACCATATGACATACACCCATAGATGTCAGATATGTCACCATCCACAGGGCTATGCAGACAACAGGTTGTATGTTTGGTATGTGGGGTATGGGTCATGGGATAGTGTGACAATATTGCAGCCAGAACACTACATGTCTGGGACATGTCAGATGGCACATCACAATGTGTGCACCCAATGCAGGGGCATATAACACAATGGTGACACCTGTGGGCTGCCTGTATCACAGCTCACTGTGTGGTACTGTTTGCGTACCACACATGTTGTTCCAATGTATACAACATATGCCTCCATTGTAGAACACCTCCACCATTGTATGCACAGCTGACCACACATGTAGCAATGACAACTACTGTGGTTTCAAGTCGGTGTATCATTTCATTTGTATATATTGCACATGGGTGGCCTGTGTGAATGATGGGTGATGCGGCCTGCATATCGTAACTGGAATGAACATCAAGTGAGCAACTGTTAACTGGCCCCATGGCAAATAGATCTATGCTTTAACATGCCTGATACTGATGACAGTCTCATCTGCAATGGACTCATGTCTGTGCGGCACGCCAGAGGTACTGTATAGGGGTGACACAGCAGTATGAACATTATCCATGACTGTATAACAGCCACAGGGTGCACTGTGCATGTTAACACATTCCCTGTATAATAGCATATAGTATGCACATGTGTGCATACACAGGGTAGCATACTGTAGTATGCAGCATGTGTGTCCACATACCTTGCATATGTTGTTACTTTACATAATGTACAGTGACACATGCAACTAAATGGGATATAACAGCCATATGTGCAGTACTGACTTACCAGGCAACTCCATGTTTGGGAGACACCCATCTCCACGATGGCAGCTAGTGTGTATGGATGCAGTTCTGAAAGTGTCCCCAGACTGGCCAGTAGCTCTTCGATGTGTGTGAGTGGTGGCTGTGTTGGTGGCCCACCACCTGTTCCACCTTGTTCCCTGGCAATTGCAGTGGCACGCTGTTTTGCATGTTGTATCAAGTCCATGCAGTGTCTGCGCACCTACTGGTAGGTGCGGTTATGGCCACCCACATCGTTCACCCTCCTGCGTAGATCCTGTCACAGGTCGTCCCGCTGCTGGGCATGCTGTGGCACATGGCTGAACAACACCTCGTAGTTCTCATGGAGGTACGGGATGAGGACATCATCCTCCTGTTGGCTGCATGCTGGAAGGCGTGTACGAGGCATTATCTGTAAGACATAATGATGGTGACAGGTCACAGTTTCAGAGGTATACAGAGATACTGCTGCACATACATTTCTATGACATCTAGTACATCTGCACAGTAATCTTTGCAAATCATCATGACACTGACACGACTGACGTGTTTGTGTCACACACATGTAACACCCATTATGCATTGGATATCATCACCATATATGTGTGTCACCTCATTACAGTGTTCATACTCCATGTGAATGCTGTCTTGATGTGGGCATGTCTATTTGCCTGCACTGGTGTTCTTAAATATCTGCACATGCCTGGATGTGTCCACCGTAATGCTGTTTACCTTGATGCGGTGTATATGTCACATATCAACACAGACACAGCCTTAATGGACTTGAGCAGTGACAATGCACACATACGCATGGACACCTGTACATGCATGTGTTTTGCCATATACATCTACACAGCACTGTACAGCTGTTCAACATCCTGCCATGGATCGCCTGTGTTGCACATGTGATAGACATGGGACAATGGCTAGTGGAACGTCATTCGCAGGGATGGTTATCAACCATAGCATGTACGGGCAAGGTTTCCTAGCTGTAACAGAGAGCCAGTATGCCACCGCAAGGTGCATCAGTGCCACATTACTGATCCGGACAGTTGATACTACATCTACCATGTGGCCATCAAACCATGTATGACTCGGATGACATGTGCAGCTTTGATGGACAGGGTTGCATGGTTTGGCGGGAGAATGTCACATGTATGGCACAGGGATCTGTCCAGTATGTGGCGATCCTAGTATTAGGACGGTGGCTGTCCATGACGTATGTCTTACAGATCAGGATATGGACATGTAGCATGTCCATCATCATGGTGTAACAAATGTCTTTATGCAAGGTAGACAGCATGCTGCATAGTGGAGGTGAGGATTGTGAAGGCTGGTATCGCCCATCCACATATGGCCATTACCCCTTAAAGGTGACATGTGATCCAATATTGGTCACCCCAGTGCTGTATATGCCTGTCCAATGATCTCCGTGCTCATGGATGGCACCCTGTCTTGGCATGGGTACCTCATATGACTACCCAAGGGGCCTGGAGATGTCACCAAGGCAGGGAGGTGTACTGCACAGCACCATCCCTTACACAGTGTCCATAATGTTGACCAAAGCCTAGGTGGTAGTTAATGGGTACAGGGTACCTCACCCACACAGCCCATTCTGTATGTTGTTCACAACACTGACACAGCTATTCCTCATAGGTCATGGCCATTCACATCCTTACGTACACAGATGCCTAACATTTGTCTGTGTGGTATGGGCTACAATGAGAGTGGAGTACAACACATTAACCCTGTTCTATTGTAGCTGGCACTGGTGTGATATGCACATGTCACTCTGGCACCTTTTGTAGTTGTGAGTCTGTCAACAGGCCACTGGTAGAACACTCCTGTGACATACAAAGGTATTTGTAATCAAACATCCGTACTGTCTTGTACATCTGTACTGCTAACATCTACAGTGATAATGGTTCATGGACATGCACACCATACTCAGCAGGGTTATAGTCCGGTGCCACCCATTATGACTGTCGTCACCACTTGTGGGTTGATATTATCCAACACTCTATCTGTATTGTATGGTCATGCTAGGCACTTGTTCAGAACTTGTGAGCATGTCATGAGCTACTGATTAATATAGCACCCATTCCACACCATTTCCCACAGGTACACTGGCTGTCCTAAAATTTCCAGCTTGCTTATGGTACAACAGCTGTTGTACACATGTAACACACATATTCTGTGAGACATGGTTGTATATACAGGCATGTCCAACTGTCACGTACCAGTGCTATTGCCTGTCTATATGATGGATATGTCGTACATGTGGCAATAGAGCAATTGTCTCATGTACACATTCAAAGCTCACCTCCCAACATACGACACTACAGCCTGTGGGGGATGCACTTATGCAGCCCTGCTGGGGGTAATGCTGTCACCAACCCAGACTGCACCTGACAGTCATGTGGGGATGTATAACATTTGCAACACACCCCACTCATCACATAGTCTCACATGATCTCCACCACAGGCCACACATATGAGGACAACTTGTGCAGTACCTCTCCATACTCTGTGTAGGCACTAGAGGCAGCCCCCATCACGGAATACAACATCACCAACTTATAGCTCACAGACTCATGTGTGCCCTTCACATACAGCCAATAGGGTGTTATAACATACACAACACACCAGTCATAGGTGACTCTGTAGGCAGTCACACTGCAGTTCCACACAGCAGGCTACACAAGGTGATAGTCGCTTACATCTTGCTGTCGGGTAACTGGTTCTGCAACATAACCTATGCACCCATACCACACCTCACCAGGTATGATGTGACTGTCATTCTCCATGTTAGTGTGACTGCCCTGAGATGCCACTTCACAGGGACATGCAATAGCTCACCAGTCTTGTAGCCCTGAAGGTGTGGGCCTAGTCCTGGGGAGCATTATGCATTCATCCGGACCCGATACCACTGTACAATGACTGACTGTGTCACTTCAACAGTTGCCTATGCTTCTGCTGTCATTCCACAGGCATCTAGTATCTGTCAGCTTTGACTGACCTGGTCAAACACAATGCTTTGGCACAGATGACCTGCACCTGTCAGCCCTGGGAGCACAGATCACATGTAAGGCTCTTGCTGCTTCTATACTGCCTGTCTTGCACAGTTTCCAATAACAGTCACTGGCAGAATGGGAAGTGGCAAGCAAGACATGGGGTCGTGTGACACAATGCATGCATCTTCCTCTGTGATGCACGCAGGCAAGGCACACCTTATAATGCACCACTCCAATATCTCTGCAGTGACTGGGATCTGCCTCTAGGCTCTGCAGAGCACACCTGCAATGACAGGTTATAGACAGACCATACCTTTCAGGCACATACCTGGACCGGCACACTCACAGCTGAGGTGTTTCCATATCCCACTATGTTGTATACACATCCTGGCTAGTTACTTAGCACAATGCATCAGAGGTGCTCCACGTGCAACTAACTGTGTCCGGAACCACTATACACATTGTAACAAGCTACAGATTCAACAACATACCCCACTGTTACCAGACCTCATTTGTTGGTGTACTGGACAGTAGGGCTCAGACAGCTACTACTGATGTGTGACTGACACTACCCCACACTTAACTGGGATAGCCACTCATGTACCGACACATCCATGACTCATAACCTCCACTCAGCTGGATCAACCCATACACACCACCTCCAAGACCAACATTAACCTTGACATGAACACTACCAACATGTGACTGGTGTTTCACACCTGGGGTTATCCCCTCATTGGTGGATTCCGAACATATGCTAATCAACCTTGTTAGCCACATCCCGGCACCACACACTTCATGGCATACACAGTACATGAGTACCACAACACCTACTACAGATGTCTTATGACAGCGGTTGTTAACGTCATGACACCCTTGCAGATGGACAATGCACATACAAATGCTGAAACATACCCCAGTGCACTTCATTAGCACGTACATGACTGCATGGATCATGCTATTCCACACAGAGCCATGATGGTAAACACCAGATAACAGACGCCACTCTGGTGGTCAAGTTCCATGGACATAATATACAACAACAGGTGGAGGCTGTTGCACAGTGGTGTACAATCCCATGGGTGGGGTAGCTCACTGGTCAGCCTCGGTAGTGCCATGGGATCCCTCATCACATACTCCAAGACTAGCTACGTAAACATTACTGCAATACATTCCGGGGTGTACCACCAGGCATTATGGTGGTATGTTAGTAGTCGATGGCAACACCCACATCTGCTCTCACATACAACAGTCACTCAGGAACATTACAGACCCAGGTGATGTTGGCAACATGCTGGCGGATGGATTCAATGCTAACATTACACCCTCTCACTCAATACAGGGCCACAATCCATGCAGGAACATTGCGGTGTCCCTGCGGTCACACCTACACTGTACTAACCTGCACTCTATATGTCCTGGGAAACTGGCCCCATGTCACCTTCCAAAGTCCCAGGCTGTGATGTCAACAAACCTCTGAATGACATGTCTCCCCACTAGGCCACCATATTCAGTAATAGCCTTGTATCAGACATTGTGGCCCCTGAATGGCACACAGCAACATTTATCACACTCCACACAGGTGGCACCACAATGCACGAGTGGGACTATAGTCCTACACACCTGACTGGACTGTTCTGCATGGCTATGGGGCGCATCATCAAGGTCGTCATTCACAGAGACATTGTTGGGCTCCGGTCCTTTGATGCCACCCAGGTTGGACTTGTTAGGGCCAGAGCATGGCCCCTACACCTGGTGGACTCCTTTCATACAGTTACCAGGGTAGTTGATGATGGTACGGGAGTCCACACATCCAACATTGTCCTCTCATTGCCTTTCAGCACCGTTCTCCATTCTGGTATTGACAACATACACATCCACCTGCACATCGTACCCTATGTCTCAGGATGTTATGCAACGTGGCTCATGTACAGGACACACACAATGAGGGTAGCATACCATAGTACCTACTGCATTTCAGTTACATTTGGCATACCACAGTCTTCAGTCATTGGGCCCCTCATGTTCAGTATATGCTTCCCTGAGGTACAGGCTAGCACAGAGGGACTTTCCCTGCCTAGCTTTACAAACCCCTGCATACAAAGCACCATGATTGATCCACCAGCTGATATTGACTCCATCTATATGGGTGTCACTGTGACAGATACCTGATATGAATATCATGGCCTCAAGCTACATGACACAAGGTGCATGAACATCACCTTTGCATTACACCATTCACCCACTGACTATCACATAGGTGGTAGTCCCCTACATACATGTCACATTGTAAATGTTTGTAGTACACACGTATGTCGCACCCACTCCTGTGGTTACCGTATTGCCACTGTGGCGTGGATATCCTTCTACGTGGCCACACTAATCTGTACTGGGTGTGTAGCTGGTACATAGGCACCCATTGTACCTCTGAACTCAAGACTTCTACACACATTCAAGGGTACACCACCCCATTTAGGGTGTACCTTACACAACAGCTACAGCTTTAGATACCACACCATTAACACGCCATGACTTTTATTGAGCTCCAACAGTTAAAGTATGCGGCTGAACTACGGACACCACGTCTGTACACGTTTGCATACTACATACTCAGGGGTGACCTCTGCTGAACAGACAGTGCCCATGTCCACAACAATATTAATGGATATACTCCACATACGTGACATAAGCAAAAGCCACTGTGAGCAACATGCTCATGGATATGTGCACACACGCAACAATGAGTGGGATGTGCTTGAGGGTTACATTCCCAAACCGGACACTCACCATGCTTTGGAACGTGAGTCCTATGTACATCACGCAGGGACACTCAGTAGCACTGTTCATGTGATACCTCCCTTGGTGGTTGGGAGACACATGTACGCCAGGGATCACTGCAGTGGCTGTACTGTGCAGAGGTGCAGGTAACACATGGCTCTGCTGTTCACAGGACACTACCCTAGAGAGGTGCCACTGGTGTGAACACTGTAGTTGTGCTTACACATAGACTTGCCAGACTGCATAGTACCCCACTATGAACCTGTGAAGCTTTTACATGTCCTTTGTGCATGGTTACTTGGTAGCCCTTCCATTTAGATTAGCTATCATGCTATTGTAATGTCCCATGCCTACAAGTCATATGTATCCTGTTATTGTACATGCCAATAGACAATACCTTTGGTATGCATGATATGCCTGTTATGCTGTGTAGAATATCTGACATATCTACCTACAATACTATACATTACAGATATTTCACATAGTATCCCATAATGCAAAGCAAACTTGCACAGTTGGACCACCTTAGACATGTCATTGTCATTATATGCCCATACACATGCCTACTGTGACAGTATATCAACATATACTATCCCCTGCTATGGCACGTACTTGTTGGACATGCCCTACTACTGACGGCGGGTTGTATGGAATTGTTCTGTTTAAAGCCCTCATGTAGCATCCCTTGTGGTATCTGTGATGTGTACCTTGTGGCCCACTGCTGGACGCACAGTTTCTACATGCATTAGTATGCTCAGCAAGACATCACTACATAAATACCTTTTACCACTTTATGCATTGCGGACACTTTTAATTAATGCAAACCAGGCTATGCATACAGTAAATAATTAATAAAAAATATGCTATACATAAACTTACATACCGAGTGTTCTACATACCTTGTTATCATTATGGACTTTCGTCTCTATCTCTCTCACACTGCTTAAACAGGTATTTTGTATGAGCATACGGTTTGAATGTCTGGCAAGTCATCCTTATATACGTTGATACCTGTAACATGTGGTTTCCTCCCGCCAATTGGTGTTCTTGAGTGACTAATTACTTGCATATCAGCTGTGCAGCTACTCCATTCACCAATTATGCGGTGACAGTGGGGTATAATTGAATTCTCCACTTGGGCGTTGCCCATTTGCCCTACCTTCGGGTATTGTGTTTTGTTATGTGTAATTGCAACTGCTATGCATAGAGACAATTATACTTTGGATTCATGTCCCCCGTGGATTGTGTGTGACAGCTAGAGTATGTGGTTCAACATGTGGGTGTACCTGTCATCCCAACGTCTGATAACGGACTATTGCAAGCAAAACCTGTAATATTGCCGTTTGTTCCATTATATAACGGCTGCAATTTTGCATGGCGCCTTTAATTGTGTCTCTCACAAGGTATGTTGACGGTTCTGCAGATGTAATTGACTGACTGGATGTTTGTGCTGTTATTACAGTCTGTATTGCTATAGTTTCTAGTGTGGGGGATATTGGTGGGTGTACGTAGCATATACAGGTTTGTGGGGCTTGCATTTCTACATATTCCATATATATGTGTGTGGGTTCCATCCCTAATTAAAGAGCTATCAGTTAGTAGACTTATGTTACGGGACTGTACATTGGACCATTGTTAATTGGTTTCTATATAGTATGCAGGTGAGGTTGATACTTCCATACCTCCGGAATTGCAGTGATATGTAAAGGGATATGTCTAAATGACAGTTATCCCGTGTATTTCTGTCCCAGATATTTGCAGTCATTGGGGTTGTGTTGGTAACAGAACCTCTTTGCCATGGGTTGCCACCTTTTCTTATGGCCATTGTTGGACACTTGCGGGACGCACAGCGGTGTTTACAGGCCAACAGATAGCCACGGTCAGTACACAGGTTAGCACATACTTTTTTCCTCAATACATACCTATTATGGGACTTTGGCTACTTATCATATTGCATGTAACATTTACGTTTCTTACATACAGGCATAACTATTTAATGCAACTATTACATTATATATGGGACATATTAATGTCCTACAATCCCGGACAGTTTGCCCTTTGTAATGTTTTATGTCAGGATACACCTGCCCAGGGAGGGGCTGTCCCTCCTAATGTGGGACAGGTGGTAACCGTATGCCTACGGCTAGCTATACCCACACCTACCGTAATGATCTACCTCCGAGTTAGCACTAACAGACACATGATGCGGACACACACACACACATTACAGTTACACGGAGACGCACACGGCACCCTCAACACACACATACACAGACTACAGCCCTCACAGACACAGTTGAACACAGTACATACATGGACCGCAACACTGGCAGAGGTAACTAAATGTCCCTTCATATCATCATACTATTACTCGTGGTTGTACTGTTCCAGTACTGTGTTCTTTCAGTCTTTCAGCCTCGTGGTTACGCATGTCGGTATGTTACACATTCCATAGTTGGCGGTATCCTATTTATTTGTACCTCCAAGATGTTATGAATGTCGTTGACCTATCTATATATATTTGCAGATATCGCTGAATCCGTATATATCAACATATATATATATATATCACTCTATCGCCCTTTCTGTCTGTATTATATATATATTATATATATGTATATGTATATATATATATATATATATATATATATATATATATATATATATATATATATATATAGATAGATATATATATCTGACGGGGAAAGTGACGGGCAAGCTACACCTTTCATTGTGTACTTGTTGGTGTATACTGTTTCCTGGACTCCGCACGTTTGTGTCTGTACCTGTCACATTACACACCTGCCGTAGGTTAGGGTTACCAGCTGTCCCAATCTGCGAGGGACAGTCCCTCTTTGGGCAGTTGTGTCCTGCAAAATATTTGTAAACATGGCAAATGTCCTGAGATTTTAGAACATACTTATTTCCTATAGTTCATGTAATAGTTGCATAAAACAGTTATTCTGTATCTGAACCACCTATATGTTCTAGAAACAGGATAAGTAAGTAAACATTACAAGAATGAGCTTTTATCTAGGCAAAACAGTGAAGTTCTGAATTTTTTACTGGCCGGGTGTATGTGTCGGCCTGCAGACATCTGACGTATGTCCCACATTGGTCATTTGAAGAGGTGGCAACCCTACCATAGGTACATCTTGGCTAGCAATAGTGTTAGGTGATTCTATACATGATTGCGTGTTCTACTCCTGGCAGTGGTCGTTTTACCCTTCAGAGCAGGCGCTATTAGTACAGGGGCGAATAATGCTGGTTTCACCTGTTCTGGACATCATTGACCGTGATCTGCACGATATTTGGAGAAGCTTATCCCTGTTTCGCGCATATCCATATAGTCATATTTAAACATCGCTTACCAGCAGTGGGCAATGCATATTCCTGCTAACGTGTGCTACACATATGATCTGATGACCTGCATCTGACATGCATTACTCATGCCTTCAGGATTACGTTACATCCCTTGCAGGATGTGGGACTGGGAACATGCATGATGGTCACTGCATTTAACACATGGCCATCTGGGATTTGTACACGTGTTATGTCATTTTGTACGTGGAGTATACTACGGCTGTTACTCCATACTGCATTCACATGGGTAACTCAGTTAGTTTACATATTGATGAGTCCAGTTAATGGTATGTCCATGTGATGTTTACTGGATATGCTCCGGCATTGGGTATGTATATCACAGTGAGCCACACACGATACTGTGCTACACCTTCAAACGACCATAAGTGGAGCATGCTGGGGTGACGAATACCTGTCATGGGTACACCCCATGTCTTGACACAACATCCATGATTATATTATGTGGAGCCTCTCATTAACGCAGCAGGGACTCTGTGCTGAGTGTGTGCAGAACAGTGCTTACACACATGTGCTCCCACAATTGCCTCTGCTCCACTAAGCGGCAGTTGGTTACTCAATGTTGTGGCGACAGCGGACACTGTTTGCCCCGTTTGGTGTATGGCCTCTGACAATCGGCCGTGTACCTACCGATGTACCTGGGAACCTATACACACAGCACCACCATATGCTGATAGGCGCATGTACTGTTCAGGTGTTGACATTCCGAGTTTTAATAGCTGTTGTGTGTACAATGTTTGAGGGCTGCCTATGTAGGATTCACACAGTGGACCACCTATACATTACAATTTACAGGTGGTCGTGTTTCTGTGCCATCCATTTTACTGTGTGTGCAGGTGGAGTGGTGTGTCAGTCCGTAGGGGCCTACACTGTCAGAGTATGTGCTATACGTTCCCTCCTTGCCAAGGCATAGGCATATTGGGCATGCCTCCGTCTGCCTACTGGGGCTGGCACAGTGTGTTCATGGTCTGAATCCCTCTGTGCCTGTGATGGCCTTGGCAATTGCGGTGGGCTATGAGGGCCTTCACCATTTTGTCTTTGCTGCAGCTGTTTCCGCAGGATCATATTATGTAGCATGGCACATACTATGATGACGTGGGCACACATGCCTGGAGAGTACTGCAAGGCTTCACCAGATGTGTCCAAGCACTAGAACCGTGATTTCAGCATCCCGAACACACGCTCTATGATGATTCTGGTTTGTGCATGTGCCTCATTATGGTGTTCTTGCATGGGTGTGTGTGCATTTCTGATGGGAGTCATCATCCATGGCACCAGTGCAAAGCCAGCATCCCCCACAAGGTGGCCATGTGGGATGTTCCCCCCGACAAATACCTGATACAGCTGTGAGGCATGCCAGATATGGGAGTCATGGTAGCTTCCAGGGCTGCCAGCACACACATCCATGACAATGCCCTGGGCATTGCACATGACCTGGCAGTTGATGGAGTGGAATCCCTTGCGGTTTATGTAGTGCCTACCATGCTCACCGGGTGGTAACTTGATCTGTATGTGCGTGCAGTCTATCGCGCCCAGTACCTCTGGGTAGTGTGCCACATGGTGGAAGTGATGCATATTGCTGGCCAACTCCTCCTGAGTTCGGGGGAAGTATATATGCTCATTGGCATGTGGTAACATGGCATCCAGGAACTGGTGTAGTACCCTGGATGCTGATGCCTGTGAGATCCCCATTATATCTCCTGTTGGCCTTTGAAAGGTACCTGTGGCTAGTATTCACAAGCTTACACATACCTTCATGTCCACTGGGATGGGTTCCCCTCTGTTGTTTCTGGTTCTCAGGCATGGCCGGCACAGCTTCACTATTTGCTGTAAGATGTCCCTGTCCACCCTGTAACGCTCTACTATCTCCAGATCATGTAGCCCCTGGTAGATTACCCTTGGTCTGAACACTCTTCTCCTCCTCCGGGGCCTGCGGTGGTTGTCGGCATCATCCTCCACAACACCGTCAGTCTCTAACACATGCTGATGAATCACAGCTATGGCAGCTCACAACATGTACATTTTAAAAGTTCCCCATGTGTTTACACCTATGGTGCAGTGTTTGGGAATACACAGGTGTGTGTAGGGTGCTTTCACACTTTATACTATTGTTCTGTGAACACCGATGATGTCATAGGGTGTGTATGTACGATCGTAGCTACAGGGTATCTTATGTGTTTTACTACCGAAACTACTATTGTGGCACCTTTGGTGTTGAATTACATATGGCTGCCGTGGATTACATCTTGACCTTCCCTTTACATTTCTGCATGTTCCACCTACCATTTTCTGGCATGTATCCAGCAGCCTGCTTTCATTTGTACTTTCCTAGACCTGGCATATCTTGCGTACTGTGTGCTATTGCAGGTCTACTGTCGGTTTGCTTTGCTCTGCTATGACAGATCTCCTATCTTTGCAATCCAATGCCTCCCCTCCTTTCTTTGCATTCCAATGCCTCCCCTATCCTGTTTTGCAGGTTTCTGCGAGCAGACTTGTCAGCTGCCGTCGATTGGCTGCCGTGAGTTGATTGGTGTTGATTGCTCATTAGTACTCCAATTGCCCTACTTCGGCATTTCCTTTTTTTCTTCCCCTGACCTTCCTGTTTGTGCTATTGTTCACGGCGCATGCATCCACTTACTGGGTTTCGGGCACATTTTCATCCCTGTGCACATGCGCTTTTGGGCACCATGTGTGCTCTCAGCTAAACGATTCTATACCTTCCTCCCCACCCCTGTCCTGCAGCTTTGCTTAGCAATGGCCAGGCCAGATTTGCATTGCTCCAATGTGCTTACTGCTACGGTGGCACACCCCTCTGCTGATGTCTCCTGCTGAGCCACTCCTCGATGTTATAGCGCTGTGCCGTATGGTACAACCTTCATCCGGTGGGACATTTGCGATTCAGTATTATCTGCCTCATTTTCATGGCATTGACTACTAATTCATAGTTACCGTGCCGAACACTGTCGCAGCCCCTTACCAACCCTTGCACCTTGGTTGTGGTGTTCCATGCCTACCATTGTGTATTATGGTGTAAACCTGATTTGTATTACATTGCGATTTTATGACATTTTTATATAATTTCTTTATGTTCCAATTTGCACACACATGCCCTGCGGTTGTACTGTGCGTTACTGTGGACATGACATTAAATGTTGTTTTTTAGGTGTTGTGCATATTTTCTTATTCTACTGGCTGTGTATTTCACCATTGGCATATGTTAACTTTGTAATACATGAGTCTGGTCCGCTTCCATAGCTCTGATGTTCTGTTTGGGAAAATGTAAACTGTGTTTTTTGGTTTACATTTCCGTGGGCTTACGCTACTCCTGCACCACTTCATGAATCACTATCTGCCTTCATTTGCATGGTGCGACACTGTGCATGGGGTGATTAGCATACCTATGACGAGGGCTGCGCAGTTCTGGCATACGCCGGTAGTGCATGTGGTATTGAATCGTACCTGAATCGCTCGACGGCCATATTTGGCATTATTCCACCTACGCTATGCCTGCGCCTGGCGCAAACTTCATGAATCCCGGGGAGTATCTATAAGTGTTAGAGATGTTTCCAGTAAAAATAATGTATAATGTGCTTGCTGAAGATGAATATGTAGGTAATTCTTTACTATGGAATTGTTTTGTATTACTCCATGGCTCAGTGAAGGTTTAGTTAATGACACATTTTCTTGAGCAGTTTACTGAGTATCTGGACATTTTGATTTTGCATCGGTTTAAGTTCTGCAGATATTATGCAAAGAAGTTAACAAACATGTATTATTAAGATGTGATAGCCCAGCCTCAAGAGTTTAATATATGCATCTATGCGAGTCTCACATTTTTAAATCAATCATTTCACTTATTTGTGCAAGCTAGTGACTGATTTAGTCCTGCTGAAATGAGTAAAGTGACATATTCAATGATGTTTATTGATCTTAGTAAATGCATTTGGCTAAGGGCTGGCTCTGCAGTATAGACGTTTGGTACTGGCTACTCCCCAGATGACAGAGGTCTGATTAGCATCCTAGGTACCGAAGGAATGCACTGGGGAGAGAAGGGAGTGAGGAACTGATGTCAGTTTGCCAATACTGAGACAAGGGTTATATCGGCGCACCAAAACAAGAGCACCATCTAAAGAAAGCACTGGGAATTGCATCCACTTGACAGGAGATGAGGAGTCAGTAGATTGTCAGTCTGCTGAGCTAGGATTACGCATGCATTGAAGGAATACAGCACATTAGATAAAGAGTAGCAGAGACTGCATCACAAATTCTGGTGTTAGAAACAATCTTCCTTCCCATTGGATGACACCTCTGATCCTAGACTGTTACATTTCTACCCCATTATTCTAAGATTTTAGGAGTAGGGGGTTGGAAAAACAAAACAACCATTAATCTGTTTGGAGTTCATACAGTACTTGTTTATCTATTTATCTTGATCAACCCATGGTCTAAGTTTGCTTTTTTGAATTTCATTGTATTAAGAATTATTCAGTTATTACAACTCCATTAATGTGGATGTTAGTCAATATAAGTTTTTACAGTTACTAGTGTGGTCAGTGGATTACCTCTGCCTTTGTCAGACACTCTCATGACTAGTTTCAATAATACTGTTAGAATTAACAGTTGAAGAACATTGTAAGCATGAATAATCCATTGACAATTCAGTTTTAGATTTTTAAGCTCACTGATATTTTTCATTATATAAATGGAACACAATGTGATGTTAGCTGTCTCAAGTTCTTGTATTATTTTCCACCATATAAATGTAATGGGATGTGATTTTTAAATGCCTTAAGTACTTGTAATTTTTTTAAATAATGATGACACTTTAGTCATGTAATTTACTTTCCATAATATTTTAATATGGAGAAATGCATTCAAAGACAGATTACATATAGCAAACTAAAACCTTACAAAATAACATGCCTGAGATTCAACTCAACTTTGCCAGATTTCAGAATGAAGTGGAAATAAGTATAGCTATACGCATAAGTGTCTCCATTTGAACATAAAACACAAATGACTGGTTAGCAATCTTGTAATTCTGCAATAACCCAAGCCAATTAGTCAAGCATTCAGCCTTTCACAAGTCTTTTTCATTAACCTTGATATAAGTTTGGTGGATGTGCTGTAGTATATGGCAATATGAATACAGACAGAGTCTTTTCTGAGATGTACAGGAGATTGCTGGGTACTTAATATTCTGAGAGACATCCCATTCCTCTATAAAAATCTTTTTAAAAGAGAATACCTAAAAACTCACTGCTCCTGCCACTGCACTCATCCTCCTTAAACCAGCTTACTATCTTCAAAGACAGTTTCACTACCTATCCTCTTGTAGACCCCTACCTTACTCTATCTGTAAGATCTCTTTTGCCTCCTAACCTGAGCAGTAACCAAAAATTACAATCTTATTTGCTGTAACCTCTATAAAATATCACTCTGCAAACTATGAACTATGGAGGAAAATCTCTTCAGTTTTTGAAACTTAATATGGCACAACAGTTAGCACACTCATCTTTGGTGTAGAAAGCTGTGGGTTCTCTTCTTGCCAGAGGTAGATAAAAAGCTGACATAGCAGTGTAGCAAAGGTGGAGGGGTAAGGAGGGGGGGGGGGTGCTGCACTCCTTAGTGTGTTGTCCTTCTGATGGGACATTAAGCCAAGTCTCCATTTACTTTAGTTGGTGATAGCTCAGGTGAATGTAAAAGAGCCCTTAAGGTACTTCATATGGATCCTTCTAATTTGTACCTGTTATCTACATGCTACACAATATATGGATTAAAGGAAGCTGCATTTCTAGAGAGCCTTTTCACCTAACTGCAGAGTAACTGTAAACTTATGAACTTATTTCAAGGTCATATGTGATCTATGGCAATACTCAGCAATAAACACAATGTTCTTTTCAGTGGAGATATTCTGACTTCCTTTCTAACAAAGTTGATGTTGCTATCAAATTGTTTATTTATTTATTTACTCTTTACTGACTGGGTTAGCCCTACTAGGCCAATGGCCTCTTTTTGGAGAGACCTGAGATGATAATTATATTTACTAGGGTAAAGTTGGCCAGGAACTGAGATGATAATTATATTTACTAGGGTAAATTTAGCCAGGACACTAGGGAGCTTCCTCTACTGTTTTTGAGGGTGGGAAGAGTGAGGTGTGCACATTACTCCTTTTCCTAGCACAGAAACAACTGGGAGGAGTTGCACAGTTAGCTGTGAAGAGGCTATTATGGAGCTAGGAAACATGATAGATGGCGTTAGAAAAATGATGAACTTTGAGGTGATTTTATAGCAATAGCTATTTGAAGAGTAAGAAAGTGGAGTTGTGGAAGGGGTTTCCCAAAGTGAAACAGCCAGAATTACAATCCTTCAATTGGGAAGGTTGTCAGATGAGGTATTATATGATATGGTGCAGTAAGAGGAACTGGAAGGAAAGGAGGCAATGTCTTGGGGTGAAATGATGGATTGCACAGAAGGAGAAGATTAAAAATGAGAAGAGATGCGGAGAGCAGAAGAGGATAGTGATAACATTTAAAAAGAAAGCATATGCAGCAGCAGTGGAGCGGGAGATTCTAATAACAGACAGTTGGCACGATAAAAAGCTAACTCAGTGGTAGGACTAAAATCAAAATTTAATAAGACTTAGGATGCATATGACATCTGAACAATACTGCTATGCCTTTAAGAGCAAAGGCATTGGAAATAAGGATCTTTAAACTACTAGGGAACAAAACTTTTTAGGACTTAATTTATGAGACTGAAAATGCTATAGATGAATTTTGGGAGAGTGGTATGAAAAAGGTGAACATTTTTCCTTGGAGCAGTTATGATTTTCTGCTCAAAATATTGCAGTGAGATAAAAAAAGGTTGCATTCTGTTCAGCATTAAGTGACTTGCTTAGGCTCAAACCCTGTACATTAGCTACAGGTGGTAAAAGCCTTAATCCACCACAACAACTGCCAGACCATTGGTGTAGAAAAACATGAAATGCAATGGTGGTTAAGAAAAATACAAAAGTGTATCAGATTTATTTAAGGCTAAAGACTGTAGAAATGTGTGGACTGGAGGATGGGAATGTATGGGGTCATTAGGTTCATAGGTAGGTACTAGGCTATCGGCCCTGGGGCCTATACAAGCCCAGCCAAAAAGGTACCCAGGCTTTTGCCACCCAAGAAAATTATTTTCCTGTGCCACTGTCAAGCAGAGCCACAGAGGTGATCCCCAAGGTGAATTTCCTATTTCCCATCCAATCATCAAGAGGAGCTTTGTTTGATATAGATAGGTAGTTTATTCCAGAGTATGGGAAGTCTCTGGGACAGGAATCTATCCCTCCGGCATGTTCTGTTTATTGTGGTGACAAGGTTTAGGTCCCTAGAGCGTGTAGCTCTGAGGGATTGGGATTTCTTTAAGTGGAGCATGTCTAACAGCTCTGGGTTTGACATAGCTTTGTATGTTAGGCAGAGATCACCTCTGAGTAGGCGATATGCGACAGAGTAAAGCTGGAGTTTTTTGAGACGGTCTGCGTCAGGCATCTGTTTGAGGCCAGTAATCCTCTTTGTGAGGTATTTTTGTGACTTTTCCAGTTGTTGTAGATGTCTTGTGAGGTACATACCAAAAGGGGTATTGTACTCTATAATGGGCCTAATGAGTGATGAGTAGAGGGAAACAATGACCTCTTTTTTTCTGGATGAGAAACATTTTGTGATGAGGTGTGCCACATAGGTGAATTTCCTGGCTACTGTGGCAATGTGATTATTTATTTATTTATTTATTTCCAGTTTGATAACCGGGGAAGTCCACTGGGCCCGAAAGCCTGTTTTCAGTGGAGGCCCGGGGAGAAAAGCTTCATATTACAAACACATTGCACACTTAAAGCTCCATATTCCTAAGCACATTGCACACTTAAACAATTTACAAACAAGTAAAAATAACATTTTTATACACTTGTATTGTTAGCATAGAAGAAAAATATACATAGGTATGAAATGTAAATTAAGTAAATCAGAGGAGAAGTGTAGGAAAAAGGAGGTGCAGAGAATGCCAGGAGGAGGATAAAAAGGACAGTTAGACAAAGATTCATTTTATGTTTGTGGTAAAAGATACATCTTATGGAAATGGTAAAAGATGCAGTGCAAGAACAGGCATATAGGCAGTGGGGAAGTGAAGATATAAAAATAATTTACATAGAGTTTATACAGGGGGAAAAGAAGATAAAGAAGTAGAGGGTGGGGAGCTTGAAGAAAGAGTTGGAAGAAGAGGGGCAGGAGGGAGAAAAATTGAAACCGGGATGTAATAGGCTCTAGGTAGGAAGTATACAATTACATTTCCATTTTTGGAGAGGTGAGAATGGAGTAGAGATTTGAATTGTTCAGTGCTTGTAGTGACTCTTAGCAGGGGAGGAAGCTAGTTCTATTTTTTTGCTATAGTATAAGAAAGTAGAAGGTGGCCACTGTTCACCTGTGTCCCAAGGGCTCTTATCACACTTTCGGTGTTAAGTATACTACCACCTATGTTGTAGTTTATGGGTACAGAGTTTTTGCCAAAGGGGATGACAATGCACTTTTTGGCATTGAGCTTGAGGCCATGGCTTTGACACCAGGCATCTGTATTAGTGAGGACCTTTTGTAGGATGTCCACATCGTTAGGAGTTTCGATTATGGCTCCTAATTTGCAGTCATCTGCGAACTTCATTAGCCAAAGACCTTCTGTGTTAGTCTGTATGTCAGAGAAGTAGATACCAAACAGGAGAGGACCCAGGACTGAACCCTGTGGTACTCCACTTGTCACTGGTCTGAAGTCGGATTTGGAGTCTGCTACTTTCACAGTGTGGGTTCTGTCAGTGAACCAGTTGGCAACCCATCTTGTGACATAGGGATTTATACCTAGTTTAGTGAGTTTATCTATAATTCCAGAGTGGGGGATGGTGTCAAAAGCCTTGGCAAAATCTAGATAGGCTGTGTGAACCACCTTACCCTTGTCTACGGCTTTAGTGACTGCTTCAAAGAAGCCTATCAGGTTTAGGAGACATGATCTGCCTTTTACAAACCCGAACTGGGTGGGGTCCAGAGTTTGGAGATTACCAGTGTCTTTGTTTATAAGTTCCATGATGATACGTTCCATGGCCTTGCAGACCAGACTCATCAGGCTAATGGGGCGGTAGTTCCCGGGGTCCATGGTGGCTCCCCCTTTGTGGAGTGGGATAACCATCACTGTGAGCCATTCAGCAGGCACAAAGCCTGAGGTAAGCTATGATTGAACATGGTACTTAGGTGGGGTGCCAGTTTGTTCTGTAGTTCATGTAGAACACAGCCTGTGATGTTGTCTGATCCCATGGATGCTGTGTTCTTGGCTTTGGAGAGTGTGTTTTTTACCTGTGCAGCCGTGATTACAGGAACTTTGCATTCTTCTGGTATAGAGATCGGCTCTTTAGGGGGTGAGAGGGGGGCAAAGTTAGCACTGAACCTATCTGCCAGGATGTTGGTAATATCAGTTGGGTCTGTATATTTAGTACCAGTGTGCTGTAACTAAGAGCAGATCAGAGTGTTGGCATTGATATTCATGACATAGCTATTGAATGCTTTGTGGTTGTCTTTAGAATCAGTGACAATTTTGTTTTCGTAACTAGCTTTGGAGGATTTTATCAGGGATCGCAACTTCTTACTGAGGCTGACCAGGGAGCTTCTCCACTCATGGGAATTTACTCCCTTTTGCAACAGTTTCTTCCTTCTGTTGTACAGTTTGTTTATGGCAGGGGACCACCAGATTGGCTTCCTTTTTTTGGAGGATAGCGTCTTGGTTGTGTTTGGGATAGCATGATCCATGCACTCATATAAGTGCTTATAAAGTGCAATTGTGTAGGATTCAGTAGTCATAACTGTATTGTGCATCTGCATGTGTGTCATGAAGTTCACCATTTCTGTCTTAAGAAGCATGAAGTTGGCTTTGGAGAAATTTTTTATCATGGTTTCCTTAATGGGGGGTGGGGGCAGGATGCGGATATATAGGGTAATTAGCTTATGGTCGGATTGGACCAATGAGGCGTTGACTTCAGGTGTGGAACACTGGTCACTCATGTTGGTAATGACTAGATCTAGGATATTGTTGCCCCTGGTGGGGGTGTGGATAAGTTAGTTGATCCAGGGCATTGGAGTTTATGAATTCCAGAAAGCGTTGAGCGAAGGTGTTGGTACATGAGTAGTTTTCCCAGTTAATGGTGGGGTAGTTGAAATCGCCTATTATTAGGGTGTTTGGTTGAACTCTAATATTTTCCAGTACATCAAGAAAAAAGGAGTGGGAATCCTGGGGCATGGTGGGTGATCTGTAGCAAGCTACAATTTGGATTGCAGTTTTGCCCAGAGTTAGTTGCACTTGGATAACCTCAGCTGCATTATGCTGAGCAACTAGCCTGGAGGTGTGGATATCCTTAATGAATATGGACATACCTCCGCCTTTGGTGTTCCGGTCCAGGTTACATGGCCGAAAAGTGTGGTATGAGTTATAGCCTGGTAATGCAGGGGTGCTCTCTGAAGCCTTGAACCAGGTCTCAGTCACTGCACAGATATTGATGTTCTCCATTTTAAGGAGTGCCTCCAGTGAGGGCATTTTGAGATTTAGACTTCTAGCATTGAGTAGCATCACCCTCAGTTTTTGCTTGACTGTTCCTGTTACGGTGGTAAATTTGTCATTTGAACCTTGCCTAAAAAAGGCACTATAGGGGCAGCAAGAAACTTAGCCAGTGTCCGGAATCCCAGGGGTGACAGGTGCAGGCCATCTCTGGAAAAGCATCGTGGTCTGTCGACCATGTCATTCCAGGAAGACGAATACTGGATCCCTTTAGAATGGCACCAGAAGCTTAGCCAATTGTTGAAGTCAATCATTTTGTCCTTGTACTGCGGCATCATTCTAATGAGCTGAGTCAATCTCTTATAAGATATTAGCAAAAACAATAAATGTATGTTCATTTAATACACTACATGTATTTAGGCAAATGAATTTTAGAGAGATGAATTAAAGCAGTGGCAGAGATTAGAGCAGAATAGAATAGGGATAGGTATCAAGAATCAGGTAGGATGGGTACAGGAGCACTCCCAGAGGGAGTAGAGGTGAGAGTGGAGTAGGGTTTTAAAGGATGGTAGGTTAGGGGTAGTTCTAATGTAATGGCAGAATGCTACTCAGGGCTAGGGTCATACCTGCCTGGGCTACAAGATCGGAGAGCTCTTCCATGTCTCTTTTCATGTAGTCCAGGGAGGTATGCCTCAGGTCATTCACACCAACATGGACAATGACAGAGTCATATTTGTACTTGTTGTGGAGTGACCTGAGTGCGCGGTTATGTGGCGGATCCCGGCACCCGACAGGCAGCTGACAGTAACCTTCTCTTTGTTTAGTCTGGTGAGTGGGACATCAGTGTGCCTGACAATAGAGTCACCTATGACTAGTGTATTGGGTAAGTTGTTTTGCCTTATTGGCTGTGGTTGAGTGGCACACTGAGTCTGTGGGCTATGTGTCATTTGGGTTGTGTTGGGGGGTGGAGGTTGCTAGCATTTCTGCTTTGGAGGTCTCTGTTGCTTGAGCAGATTATTATTGAGAGCCTCCACAAATGTTTTTGTGTTTTTATGTGTGGATTTTGGTGGTGTAGATTTAGTGAGATTATGTGATGAGTGTGGTGTGGTGCAAGTGTTTACCTTCTCCTTTTGACTGTCAAGTTCAGTCTTGATTGGAGAGAGCTTTACCTCCAGTTTGGCTAGACTAGATAAGTGCATCTCTCACAGGTTGTAGTGTTGGGTGGTAGGAGGAAAGGGTTGTCTGTGTACATGAGGCAATTTCTAGATTACCCCAAGATGCACAGGTTCATCAGATAGACAGGAGAGAACACTGGGAGGTGACCCTTTGTCATGCCTGAATAAAAAAAATATTTTCCTCTAGATAAGTGAGGAAAGTGAGCACAAGAGCTGTTTTTCTCTAAGCAAGTGAGGAAAGCAAGAACCAAAACTGTTTTCCTCTAGGTAATGAGGAAGGTTGAGTGCTGTAGTAATTGATAGGTTATTTAGTGCTTACAAGTTTTAAACAAGTGCTGATCACGAATAAGCAAATTTAAGTGCTAAAACTAAGAATCTGTATCTGGACTAAACTAGTTACAGGAAAGGAGGGAAACAAGTGCAAATGTGGGCTTTTAAATCAGAAAGTTGAGAGAGAAGGAAAAACTGCCCAAACAGCCAAATTATTTATTTATTTATTTATTTATTTCAGTTTGTTAACCGGGAAAGTCCATTGGGCCAAGGTAGCCCGTTTTCAATGGAGGCCCGAGGAGAAAATCTCCAGACAGAAAGACAATATACAATATACAATGTATTAGTACAGCATATGAGAAGAACAGTTTAGCATTCAATATACAGAAAGGCAAGATTTTACATACCTTGAAATATATGAGCTGAGTCAATCACTTATAAGATATTAGCAAAAACAATACATTTATGTTCATTTAATACACTACATGTATTTAGGCAAAGGAATTTTAGAGAGATGAATTGAAGCAGTGGCAAAGATTAAAGTAGAATAGAATAGGGATAGGTATCAGGAATCAGGTAGGATGGGTACAGAAGCACTCCCAGAGGGAGTGGAGGTGAGAGTGGAGTACGGTTTTAGAGGATGGCAGGTTAGGGGTAGTTCTAATGTAAGGGGGAAGAGAGTTCCATAATCTGGCAAGGGAGAATGATAGTAGAAGTTGCCCTGGTGCGTGTAAATGCTTGTAAAGTTCTAAGAGGTTCTGATTTGTGGATCTAAGTGTTCTATGTGACTGGTGAAGTTTTACGGAAGAGGAGAGTGAGGGACATTTAGAAGGTTTGAAAATTAGCTTGAGTGCTGTAGTTAGTTGAATGAAATTTAGGTAGCTTGGGAGTTCCAACCAATTTAGAGCATGTAGGGAGTTGCAATGGTGAGTAACATGAGGAAAGTTTAGATTTTAGGGATGATTGAAGGTTAGAGAGTAGCTATAATAACTACAATTTCTGGGCCAGAACCACTCCTTATGTGGTAGATAGTTACCTAGTGCTTACCACTCCCACTGATAAGCTAGAAGGCTTCCCTTCAGCACAGAAAGCTTGGGGGGGGGGGGGCTCAGAAGCTTACATACAGTCCTGGATACAGCAAATCTGAATCTGGACTACACTAGTTACAGGAAAGGTATATATATATATATATATATATATATATATATATATATATATATATATATATATAAAAAATATATATACTGAAAAGTAGCTAAAACAGCAGTAAAAACAATTCAAATGCAATGCAAGCTAGCACACTTGAGTATGTAGCAATGTTAGACCAAACGGATTAAAAAATGCAATTAAATTAAAAATGACTAAAAACAAGTGCAGAAGGAGTCTATTAGGTAGAATGAGGTAAAGAGATGGGACTGGGGGGGAGTGTCCCAGATAAAATCTACAGTGGGGGCGGGCAACTGCAAAAGCCTCCAAATTTAAACAACAACACAGGAATAGGGAGGGTGGGTATGGGAAAACCAACACCTTCAGCAGAGATCTGAAAAACTACACAGTGAAGCAAAAATAACAGTGCACAACTCTGAAGTCAGCCAGGAATGATATAAAATTAGTCAAACAACAATTACCAGTGCACAACTCTGAGGTGCTAGAAAAACATATTAAAGATGATAGAAGCAAAAATGATATATATTCCAACTGTCATAAGTATTGAAGATGGTAGAGGAGTCCAGAGATATTCGGGACAAGCAAATACTTGTTTCATTTGTGGGGAAGAAGGGCATTTCTTTGCACAATGTGAAAAAAAGGACATGTGCCCAATGTGGCGGATAGGAAGTACAGTTAAAAATGCACTGCAGAGTGCTATAAATGTAAAAAGAAGGGAGCATTACTTTATGGGTTATGGTGAAAATGAGGGTTGTAATGAGGAAACTGAAGTTCATGCTGTTGAAAAAAATAAATGAAAATATTATTGAAAACATTCATGATGAAACTGAGTTGTCAAAAAATGGTACTGAGGAAAATGCCATTGAAACAAATGATGATGAAGTTATTGATGGCGAGGCAGAAAATGGGGAGGAAGAAGAAAAGGAAAATGAAGTACAAAGAGCAAATATTACACCAATACAAAACAAATATAAAACTCTGCATTTACATGGCATTAATGAAGGGCACAGCTTTAGATAAAGCCAGATTACAAGTAGGAACAGGACTTAGATAAATCCAGACTGAATATAGGAATCTGATTGGGAAAAGTGTTAGAGACAGAAAACAATGAAGTTAATCAATTCAAAAGAGAAAAAGAAAGGAAGCAGATAATGTGTACATAGTCTCTATTAATGTGAACAGTAAAATAAATGATGCACAATGTTTAATAGTTGACCGATGGCATGAGAAGACTGGTGCTGATATTATTTTTTACTAATATATGTTAAAATTGTAAAAAGGATAATCAGCTGAAAATATTATGAGACAATGGAGTCATTTGGAATTTTGTGATAGATCAAAGTTCATGGATAGCTGTATTGTACAAAAAAAAAGAAGAGAAATTTTAGTTCATATAATTGTTAAAGCAGGGTGAGTATCATTGCTGGGTATGAATAAATTAGCTATATCTGTCAGAATTACAATAATATATATATATATATATATATATATATATATATATATATATATATATATATATATAGGTTCCCTTTGGAATCTCGAAATACCAAAATGTCAAATTTCAGTATTTCGAGACCAAATTGCTGAATCTGCAGTTGCATGAAACTGCAGAATATCACACCCAAAAATGTCGAACTCATGGTACTGATGGCGCATTAGGAAAGTGTTATGTTTTTAATGGTTTTGGGGAGGGTTTGTGTTTATGCGAGTGTGTTGGGGAGTGTTAGGTGAGGGTTAGGGTAGGTAGGTAAGAGTGTGAGTGTGTCAGTGTTGAGAGTGGTGGTGTTTGTATGTATGTGATGTGTGTTTGTCCAACAGGGATGTAGAGTGTGTGGTGGTGGGTTTTCTGTCTTGGTGTTTAGTGTGGCCTCAGACTTAGTATATATAAGTAGCAGGATGTGGGGGGCGCAGGACTTGACCCCCTGCTTATAGGATGGGTAGGTGTGTGTGTGTGCTTTGTTGTATTTGTGTGTGTAGTTTTGCTTTTTTGTAGTGTCAGGAGGTAGGTGTATTTGTGTTTGTATGTGTCGTGTAGTGTTTTGTTTACTTTCGCGGTTTTGAATTTTACATTTCTGGTTTTCAGGTTTGTGAGTTTTGGCTTTATTGTCTTGAGATACTGAAATTCAGTATTTCAGTATTTCATGATTATAAAGTGAATATATATATATATATATATATATATATATATATATATATATATATATATATATATATATATGTGTGTGTATATATCCTGAAGTTAAAAATGGAACATCTGGTTGAGTTATTACCATATGTTATAGTAAATATGGATGTACATAATATAGCGGATATGAATTATAATCTTGGATAAGAAAATAAATTTTAAAGGATTAAAGTTTAAGGATTAAATCAGGAAAAAAATAATGTTTTTGTGGCGATTGCAAGGAAAGCAGTGGCATGTTGTAGTAGAGGAAAATGGACTATTTGGTGTTATTTTCTGTAGTTGTGAAACAATTAAGAAACAGTAGGAAATATTATTGGAAGGGCTACAGGAGATAAATAAGACTTGGAGTGCCTTTAGCTTAAATTTTAAGAAGAAGGCATATTTGATTAACACAGCAACTGTAGGAAAATTAAATTGTTGGGGCTCTGCTTTAGTAGTTCATATGAATTGGAGTATAGATTATTCCAGATAGTGTTTAATGTGGTCTGCTGTTAAAAATCAAAAATAGTTAAGAGGTGATGTACAGTAAAACAGAGAAAGGAGAAGCTGTGTCCTTTTGAATCCAGTAGTATTTCTTGCTTCCTTTTATATTTATGGGATGTTAAAAGTTGTATAATTTAATGAAAAGAAAAGACAGTATCAAGGATACTGAATACAAAGTATAAAGAGGTTTGGATGAATATTAAAAGTAGTAAAAGGAAAAAAGAAAAAGAAAAAAGGCAGGGGGAGTTAGTATAGTGGCAAAGGAAGTTACAGATGTGAAAGATAGATATAGTGGAAGTACAGGAAAGAAGAAGGTTATGGCATAAAAAGATTATGGCATTTTATTATTATTATTTTAGTCCATGAGAAGATTCAGAAGAAAGTGTGATGGAAGCAATTAAAAGAGGTATAAAGATTAAAATGTTTGTAGAAGGAACACGATTGTATACAGTCATTGATGTTTGAAACATTGGGATCTTTGTTGTATAAAATCTTGAAAAAAAAATAATATATAAAGTGTAGGACAATGAGACAATGGAACATGTTTTTGGAGTATCCGTGAATAGTAAAGTTATGGAAAAATTTAGGAAAATGTGAATGGCTGGAGGGGTTAGAAGAAGTTAATGTATATCCAACAGTGGAAGTCTTCTAGGGAAAAGGTGAATATAATAAACAGGATAAAAGAGATAACATTTGCATAAGAATTATATATGATATTTGGCAATCTAGAATAAAAGAAGACCATAATAAAAGTGGGATTCAGATGACATTATAAGATTAGTAAAATTTTGGTTAAACTAAAAAGATTGAGGTAAAATTATGTGGAGTATAAAAAGTGTATAATTTATAATTTTAGAAATTCTGTTTAACTTTTATTTTATTGCATTGTCTTATATGTTTATGATATCTTTTGTGGTGGGTTTTAGCATTGGGAGATTTGAAATTTTGAAAATAAAGGATTGCTAATCATTTTAAGTGCCAAGGGATCTTTTATACCCACCTGAACTACAACCAGCTGAGGGAGATGGGGTCTTGGTTTATTGTCTCATCCAAAGGATGGCACACTCAGGACTGCAGCACCACCCTTATACTGCACTGCAGTGTCAAGTCCAGGATTCATGAAGGTGGAGTGACATTTACACCTTCATGTACATGTTGTGGTATCTTTTTGTGATTCGACAACTGCTCTATCACTGTGTTGCATGGTGTTCTAGTACAAAGAAATGCAGCACCACATAAGGCTGGCTCCATGATCATACTGAATGTTAATGAGGCAGTCCGGGGAGAAGCATATGCTAATTTACCATGGGCTGTCTCCCCAAGTACTGCTGTCAGAGGGCATCTATACACTGGGCAACTCAAGAAATCCCTCAGCCATGTAGAACAGCATGACTGTCCTCACTACATTATGGTACTAAACGTGGTCAGAAGGCTGTGTTCACCTTCCTGCCACAACCATGGCACAGAGATTGGTGTGTGGCGAGCCACTAGACTTGAGGGAAAAGACATTGGTAAAGTATCTTAATGGCACCAACATCACTACTGTGATCGGGAATTGGGGATGATACAGTCCACCATGGATACAATACACTTAAGTGCCTTAGTGCTAACAACAGTATGGAGATTAGGTATGGGGGGGTGAGATTCTCTAGACACCAGAGATTACTCTAAATGTCAGTGCTTTAAGGACACTGAGAGCTGTATGGGGATCAGGGGTGGGGGGATTGAATATCCACCAGGCCATACCACAGTGTCACTTATAGTATAACTGTGATCAGGAGTAAGAGACACACTAGTAACCAGAGCATACTAGACACATGCCATAATGGCACTTCAGCCTACAATAGTATGATTACCACAGGAAGGCAGACAAGTCAGGGATAGGTATGGCAACTGTGTTTTGTGTGTGTGTGTGTGTGTTTGTGTGTGTGTGTGTGTGTGTGTGTGTGTGTGTGTGTGTGTGTGTGTGTGTGTGTGTGTGTGTGTGTGTGTGTGTGCGTGTGTGTGCAGGCATGCGTGTGTGTGTGTGTGTGTGTGTGTGCGTGTTTGTGTGTGTGTGTGTGTGTGTGTGTGTGTGTGTGTGTGTGTGTGTGTGTCTGTGTGCACATGTGTGCTCATGTTTTGTGTACGTCTGTGAGAGTGACTAGAAAGGATATAACTGCCTACAGTGAGCAACTTCAAAAACTCATTGATAACAACTGCAAAATCATGACTGGGTTAAGGGAAGAAATCTGTAAAATAGATGAAATCTTGCTTAAAGATTATCACAACAAGACTGGTGAATGGGCTGAGTACCATTCACTTTTTTTCTGAGTTACAGAAACATGAAGAAACTGTAATTAACCACAAAAATCACAAACTTAAGCGAGATGCTGCTGTTATGAAAACAATACAGCATATCCAGACTTTTGTGTTTCCAGTAAACATATTAATGAGAATAAACCCAAGACGCAAATAAAAATCAGACCAGGTGGTTTCCCTTTAAGAAAAACAGCAGTGAAGTCCACGACTCTAAATTTAAGAACTTTTACGCAACGCCTGACGTCAGGTCATTTAACAGAGAAGGAACTAACATTTCTGTAATGGACATTGTGAAAGCAGGGACTTCAGGTGATTGTAATGGATTGTTCGTTAATAACCCTACAACAACTAATGAGCTGAATGACGCTGGGGCTAAAACAAAGATTTGTTTAGCAGAAGAGAAGAAGGGCAGGAGCCAGAGAATGCATACACTAAGGAGAAGAGAACGGAGAGTTTCAAATTCTTCAACGGACAATTGAATAGGTATTTTGTACCAGTGAACAATGTTGTTAACTTGTCTAGTTTTGTTTTAAATGAGAATCACTTGAAAGTTTTGAATTTGGGCTTAAACTTTGTGCCTTCGAGAAGGGCAAATGTAGCAAATACTGTGTTAAGCCTTAAAAAATACACAAGGTCATTGAATTTGAATTATATATGTAAAGATATAGCCAGTAATAATACTAAATATGTAAAACCTTCATGTTACAATCCTAATTTACTGCATACAATCAAGGTTTTTGAATCTGCCTGTGAGTGTGAAATAAGAAATGCCATGGAGGAGTGGGTGAATAAAAGAAAACTTTATTACATCTTATCCTAGGAAGAAAAGATAGCTTTAAAAGAAATACAGGAGAATGGCAGTATAAGAGTAATGAAGAGTGACTAAGGAGGTACCTTAGTCTTAATGAATCAAGATGATTATGTCACCTCTATAGAGAAAATGTTAGGTAACATCACAGAATATAGACTTACTGACATGGTCGAAGTAGCTAAAAGTTATAGAAATATATACTCCTTCTTATTTCAGAGTTTAATGAACAGTAGTTTAGAGAGTTTAGAGAAGGATCTTTATGACTTTTGTCATATAGACAACCTGAAGCTAGGTACCTTCTTTGGAATTCAAAAAAAACATAAAAGTGTAACTTGTCTACCTTTCAGACCCATTGTATCTACTCCAAATTATATTAGAGAGGGTATTTCTTTATTAGTGGACTATAAGTTAAATACCATTGTTCAGACAATGAGCTCATATTTAAAAGATTCATGGGATATCCTGAATAGTATTAGGGAACATATTTTAGTATCAGCCTTTGATTCTACTACACAAGTGATGTTCTGCCTTGATATTGTTTCTCTTTTTACCTGCATTCCCCATTTTGAAGGAGTGGAACATAACAACTTTTCTACATATAATAAGAGATTAATTTTAATTGTAAATTGATTGATGCTCTATTAAACAATTTTTTTTTTGTATTTAACAAAAAAAATATACAAACAAATTCGGGGGGTTGCTATGGGATCCCCTATAGCCCCATCCTTTGCAAACATTGTGATGGGACACTTGGAGCATATTGTAGTAGAACCATTATTAACGGAGTATCAAATTATATTTTTCAAGAGATTTATAGATGATTTGTTTTTCATCATGGTAGGGGACACACAAAAAGTATACAATGTATAAATTCAAGATCAGGATACCTAAGGTTTGTCTTGGGGGATGTAGGACTGGAAGTCCACTTTTCAGATGTGATTTTGGAGTGGGATGTAAGACTTCACAAGTTAGTTAGTAGGATCTTCAGGAAAGACACTTTCACCAACAGTTACTTGCATTATACTAATCTTAACCCACGTCACATGAAAGACAACATCCTAAAAGGACAGCTCATATGAGCTAGTCGAATGACCAGCGAAATGGGTGATTTTTTGAAAGAGGTTGAATTCATTACCTCCCTATTTATTGACAGAGGGTACAGTAAGAATCTGTTGAAGGGGCAAGCTGAATATGTTATTAATAACAGGGACAGTTATTTTCCAGCTATCCTCGAACATGGATTTTCCATTACCAATACAAATCAGATCTATGATAAGAATAGAGTAGATGTAGACATTTATTTTTGTTTAGATATGACTGCAGATAGTGGTATTATCAGAAATATCATTTCTGATAATTGGAAAATTTTAGAGGGAAATAAGGATTTACAACCCATTGTGGGGACTCAGCCGAAATTTGTATACAAAAATCAAAATAATTTAAAAAACATCTTAGAAAGAGAGAGAAACAAGTATATACACTGTTCCAATATTACACAGAAAAGATGGGGTATGCATAAGTGTGGGAAGTGTAACATTTGCAGGTACATCTCCGAAGTTAATTTAGAGCATTTGCCTTATACCCTAAAGGTCCCAGGGCACTTCACTTGTAAGAGTAAAGGAGTTGTTTACATTGGTATGTGTGCACATTGTAGTGCATTTTATACTGGTATGACTACAGGAGCCTTATGTGTTAGAATAAAAGAACACTATTATAACATCAGAAAGCAAGATAAAACAAATGCTTTCTACAAACATACTATTGTTTGCCCTGAATACAAAACATTTTTGTTTTATGTGTTACAGCAAGGAACCCATGACTTTAGGGGTGGCAATTTTAAAACAAATCTTGAACAGAAAGAGGCTTTATGACAAATTAGGTTAAATTCAGTAAAAAACCTAGTATAAATGATGCTGTTAACATCAAATGTTTTCTGAAAGATCGTAAAGTCTATATAAGGAAATTACCTCCTGAATTTTGAATTTTATTGATTAATTATTTAATTGGTAAGATGTGTTTATTGGTGTAGAGGTACATCAGTACTCTTTTTAACTGTGGAGTTGGGCTTAGGTATTTTATTCTGAAGAAGTCTATTTACGAAAGCGTGGATTAAAAGTTTTATTACACTAACATTGTGTGGATTTTACTCTGCTTTGCTGCATTTCTCAGTTTACATATATATTTATCATGTTTTTATATTTGTATATTCTTTCATATTAGTGAATGTGTGGTTTTATATATAATTTATAATACACCATTATGGTGATGTTTTTTCTTTGATTTATTTTATATTTGGACCACCTTCATTGACCATTGCTATGGTTGACCACATCCCAGTAAAGGGGAAGGCTTTTATCCATTCAATATAACCTTTAGATATATACTTATATCATATTTAACATGAGAGAGGACAGGCTTTGGATTAACTAGTTTGCTATCAATTCACCTAGTAGTATATTTTTAAATGTTTTATTGTCTTAATTTTGTAAATGACTAATTAATGACATGATTTTCTATTATGTTTTATATATATATATATATATATATATATATATATAGAGAGAGAGAGAGAGAGAGATGGGAACACTTCACATTGCCGAAATCCTGAAAGATCAAATTTCATATGACCGAGACCATATGATCGAACTTTCGGAATCCAGACATTGTGAATGGAGATCTGCATACAGTGTGGAATGGGAGATTTCCCTTTTCCTCACTGTAGTGCAATGTTGGAGTTGGAATGTTTAAGTAGTGGGGGTGTGGGAGGTGCAGGGGGCTTGCTCCCCTGCAGAAACATTTAAACTGTTGTTTTTTTTTTTTTTTGATTTGTTTTGGAATTTTGATATTCCGAAACACTGATCATATGGTCTCGATCATATGAAACTCAATGTTTCGGAATTTTGAGATTCTGAAGTGAATCCATATATATATATATATATATATATATATATATATATATATATATATATATATATGTATACGTCAACTGTAAATGGTAAAAGGCTTTGTTTTATTCTGATGAAGTCTCGAGGGACAAAAGTGCTAAATGTTTAAGGAATGTGACTGTTTGTTTATTAAAAGAACATGGTTGTGAACCCAGCTCCTGAGCTTCATGGAATTTATCGAAAACTAGCATGACAATTCCCAGTGCTTCAGAGCAAGGCTGATGTCTAGAAAGATACATGAAAATTGGTATACTAAAATTTAAATTTTCTGGGTTTTTTTCTGCAACCACTGTTGTCGTTCTGTAAAAGGTAAAAGGCTTGCCCCTGGATTCACAAATCCTCCGTGTAAGACTAAAAAAGTCTTACTCAGAAACTGCAGTTGAACGGTATGACATCAGCATGCCATGCATATTCATGAGGGCATGCTGACTCCACTCCAAGTCCAACACGGACCCGTGCAGGAAGGCAGGGGGCGTGTCTGACTGCCGAGCAGTCCAAAGGTCCACGCCCCTGCAAGTGTCTGAATAGTGAAATGTCAACACACATGAGCAAGTCCACTCAAATGTCTACGTACCCAACACTACACTCCCTCACATTGTAAACCCTCAATACAGTTATAAAAAGTAAAACTTTTAATTCTTTTTTTTTTCTAATTCCTGATATAGCTGCCCATATTTGCGCGTGTTTGCGCAGGTGTGCCCATTACTTAGCTGCAGTTAGCAATGTCGACATTGAAGAGCATAATAAGGAATGTATATGGAAATTAAGCCAAATAGCAATAGCGTAGTGGTACAGCCTTCGTACAAAGAAGAGGCATTCATGGTTCGAGTCCCACCACTCCCCTTTCTATTTTATGTTTTAAATTAGTATATGAAATAATTCCTGACACATATGAATAAACTTTTCCTAAAAAGCATTGAAATGGCCTATGTATCAGTGAACAAAATGTATACTTATAAAGGATCCTGACATATAATTGGCCGTAGTTAAGCAACGCTTTACCCAGCGCAAAATATTTGCCCATAGCTAAATAGCGTTTTACCCAGCGCAATATAGTTGCCCATAGCTAACTAGCGCTTTACCCAGCGCAATATAGTTGCCCATAGCTAAATAGCGCTTTACCCAGCACAATATAGTTGCCCATAGCTAAATAACACTTTACCTAGCGCAGTATAGTTGCCCATAGCCATATAGTGCTTTACACAGCACAATAGGTTTGTGTTGAGGTGCAGGCCGTGCCAACCAGCGCACAGTAGGGCAACGTGGAGCAACGTAGAGCAAAGTTGCCTAAACACAGCCACACCCCCTAGCCTGTCTGGACAGTAATAAAATAAAAAGCAATGAAAAGGTTCAAACAAAGGATACTGTGCACCATAATCAAAGTACTGAACCACTAAGCCATGACAGCTTAGGATAAACAGCCACTGTTAACATACACATACTTATAAATGGTAGATCAACCATTGCTAAGCAGGTCTGCAATCAGCCGAGATTTTTCAAAAACTGCCAATCACAAAAAAGTGTGGGAAATGTGGCATATTTAAGCCCCATAGGCAGGAATACTCACCATAACTGATTGTTGCTCCCATCTGCAGTTAGAATGGCTGGTGCTGGAGAGGGTACTCACTTTTGGGTGCAACGCTGGGGCATCGAGGAGTCAAAATACATGGTTTGACTCCTTGTCCACTGTCATGAGTCAAGACTCCTGCAGGGCCAATTCCAAGGGACAGAGTACAAAGCAGAGGCTTGGAACCGGTTAGCTCATGATCTCACCAGTGCCACAGGCGTTCCTCGGACTGGTGAGCAGGTCCATCACCACCATGCAGACCTGAAGAGACGGAAGCAGGACCTACTGAACCAATGGATACAGGAGGCCCGTGACATGCAAGATGCCCCACTACTGAGTAGGTAGCCATGGAATGCAGTATGTAAGACATGCTAATTTAGTCTATATAATGGATAGGTATGTCTCAATATCCCTTCATTTACTTCACAGCTGCAGGTGTCCATGCTACGAATCAGTAAGCCTATGCAGATAGGCTGCTAAGGCTGCGCCACCAGGCAGGTTAGCAATTATTCTGCCTGTATTGTTATATAAAATAGGTGAGAGAGCCTGAAAGAAAGTGTTGTAGCCCAATAATACAGCCTTAAAATGCCCTGAATAATTCCTCTGCATGTACTGTTATATAAAATAAGTCAGAGAGCCAGAAAAAGAGTGTAGTAACCTATTAAGAAAGGTAAAATATGTCTGGAATAATATCTCTTCATATACTGTCATATAAAATAAGTGAGCGGGCCTGAAAAAGAGTGTTTTATCCTGTTAATAAAGTTATAATATGTCTTGAATACGTCTTCCGTATGCACTGTAATATCAATTAAAGGAGAGAGCCTGTGGAAATGTGTGTAATGTAATTAATAAAGGTATAATACTTGGAGTGTGTCTGTGTCACTTACTTTGAAATGTTGTTGTACCCTTGCATTATACAAATAGTACTGCTGTAATAAGTGCTGTCAACCCACAGCTGGGCAGTCCCATATAAAGTGGATGATGGAAGTGCCAGTAGCTGTGAAGCATATATACAGTCCTCAACAGTCAGTTAATGGCTGGCAGGCATAAGTAAATCTGGCACATGAGTAGCTTGTTAATGTTTTCCCCAGAAATGTGAGTGTGCTACACGAAATGTAGGTTTCTATAGAAATTTAACTGAAAATGTCACATGAACACATCCAGACGTGTAGATATAGAAATATAAATAAAATAAATACCTGTGTAGCAGTAACAGCTGCATCTTTGACTGTAAGTATGTCAGATGTAGGTCAGGTATATAATGAACTAGCCAAACCCATTACACAACCTAATGCATGTTGCCAAGTATAATAATACATGTATGGGATATACACCTGCAGTCAATAGGAATGTAGTGTAGACTAAAAGTACTTATAAGATGTTAATTGAGGTTTCTTTCTACACCCTACTGTATGTGCATAAACAATGCAATTCCACACCTCAATGGGTATGTCTAATCTCAAAACATTTGTTGGGACATATTTCCTATTGTTCTACAAATATCTGCATTTACTTTGATGCATGTGCCCTGTTCAAACACCACAATCTTGGTGGCCTGTTGCCACCAATCATCCCTGCATGCTGTTGGAATGTCCACTGTTGTTCAATATATGCATGTGTTATGCTTGCTGTTCAACTGTTGGAACCTTGGTGTGTTGGGTTAATGGGAATATTACTGTATGCTGTTACAATTAATTTGGAATGCTGTTGTTTATGTTGTAATTAAACACACCTAATCACAGAATGTATGGGAAGGCCGGTCCCAGCGGACCCACCTGTCCCTCCTCACTGGCGATTGCACCTGGCACCAGCAGGTCCAGTGCTCAGCCTGGGCTCCCCTCCTCCATTGGTCCTGTGCCACCTTCGGGTGGAAGCACTGCAGGGGATGGGGCTTGTCCCCCCATGCAAGCTTGGCCGGAGAAGGGCCACCTGTTACCCTCCAAAGGGTCCGGGCTGTGGTGCATAGGGAGATCCAGTGTTCAGTCGCTGATCCCCTACGCCAGCTCGCGGCGAGAGTGGCGTGACTCATGAGTGAGCCTGCCCCTCCTACGCAGCCCCCAGCACAGCCACCCTCGGGGCTGTGAAGGTGCAATGGTGACTGCCCATGGGTGGGAATCTCAGTTCCACTGTTACCATCTGTGGGCTCATGGGCTTGTGATTTCCAAACATCCGTCCCCGTCAATTGTGTTCACTCACCCCATGTGTCATACTCCACCTTTGTATGTGTCTTATTTGTCTTGTCTGTTTACCTCCCCAACCTACCTCCCCAAATATACCTACTTCCTTTACCTCACTTTCCACTCTCACCTGAAAAAAAAAAGGGCAATCTGTTCCCACAAAAAATTATGCCCCATACATAGCTGCCCATTTTGCACACATGTCCGCTGGACATGCAAACTGATAATTATAATTGGCAGTACAACATACTTTGTTGTCCTCACCCCTCTCTCAGAGGTGGAAGGTTTCAAATTTCACTCCAAATTTATTGCATATGCACAGCAGTTGCTGGTAAAGAAATGGGCAGCTATGGATCTTCCCTACACCCGTCCTGCACATCCTGAGCTTGTTTCCCTACTGTCCTTCCCTCTTTGTGTCCCCTTTTTCACCACTTTCCTATCTCCCCATTTTATTTTCTTTCAAAGAAATTAGCGCGGGGGTTAGCAGTAGTAAGCACTTTTAAGTAGTAGTTAGTGGGTTTAAGCGAGTGTGTGCATGTGTGCGCTTAGCTAAGTATTGCTAAGCATCACGCAAACCCGTGCAAACCCACTTACATCTGCTTAAAAGTGCCTTAGTCACTCTGCATGGCAGGGCCCTTATTCTGCTGAGCAGCAAAATAAAATACCTCTGTCAGTCTCGAACCCCGGACACTAGGCTGCATGAAGTACCACTAGGCCACAGTAGATTTACAATAAATTGGTGCTGTAATACATATATCATGCATTACAATGAGTGAATGTAAAGGGAAAATAGGAATGTCATAACACAAATCTTTTTCTGTGTATCCTTACCAGCAGTTGCTGGGGAATTGCATGACATGACTGTGAAAAGAGAACCTGCCATTCTAGCAGGAAATAATGTTACAGTAGCACTTTACAAACCCCACACAGTATCAGAGCAGGATGAACACTGGCATATTTGAATAGGGCAGAAGCCATACTTCCCAACTGTGACTGCTTTTTAGGGATGTCCCTGATTCCTAAACAAATGTTAGCTTTGTCCCTCAGAATCCCTCTGAAAAGTACTGACGGTAGGCCGAAGAGTGGGGAATTACACTTAATAAATAATGTCAATAAGTAATAGTACACACTGCATGCACATCAGAAAAGGTGTATTAATACATAAGCACTGATTCTCTCACAGTCTCAACTTAATGTCTGTAATATATTACAGGTGTACCCCACTTATATGTACCTCTCCCTGAGGCTGTTCAAATATATACCTGAGTGTATCAGAGGCCTGGCAGAGGCAGAAACACACAGGCATTTCAGCTTTTCTGCTGTTACACACTCTGCAAATAGCTTTGGAACGAGTCCCACAAGCATACCCTTATGTAGGAGTACAACACAGAAATATCAAAGGATGTAGCCATGTACTGGTAGCAACCAACTGTGAAAATGCATTGTTCCAGTGCAGAAAAGACCGGTGTGGTGCACAGACAAAGAATAATAGGCTAACCTCTGGTTACCATCTCGATATGCCCACAAGTGGGAGCTACATAGACAGACTACTTGTCTTGTTATACTAACAGGTACACAGCAACCCTATATGTTCAGCAAGATAAACATCACACAATAATATATAATGCTCTCTGTACTTCTGCACCCCTACACAAAATAACAATATACCTGTGTATTCAGGCTCTACCAAGGATGTAGGTAGGCATACTTAGTACTGAAATGTGTCCAGTTGTCTTGAGCAGCCCGTGCTAATGTCAACACAAATAAACAACAAACTGTTCAGAAGTGAGGTAATTAATATTTACAATATAGTAGTTCAAAATAGTTCATGTGCCAGAGGAAAACATTGCATTAACTACTTTTGTATGGCAGTCAATTGTCTAATTAGAAAATAAAGTACATACTCCCATGTATCTTGTGTAAGCATGTGGAGGGGTGAGTAAAATTCTACACTGACAAGTGTGTACTAGAAGCAGCAACATTCAGGTTTGAGTACAACATGCAAATCACTGCCTACAACCCTAGCTTCAGAGATAAGAAGTATACCAATCTTCTGACTGACACAACAGTGTCCACAGCAAACAAGCATGGGCCCCACTTTGGAAAGCTGAAAGGGCTATACCTACCTAACCTAGCATTTTATAGCAGTGGGCTGCTATGACAGTGAGTACTGCAATTACCACACAGCAGGATGCACGCAATTAGTAAATGGTGGGCACCAACTGGTGCAGAGGCCATCACATGCACATGTGCAGATACCTCGAAAAGCAGGCTGTACTTGCTTTCTACACATGCAATAATCTCATTGCAGGAAGAGAGAGAGAGAGAGAGAGAGAGCAACAGAGACAGAGGCAGAGACACAGACAAAGATAGACAGAGAAACACAGAAAGAGAAAGAGAAACAGACAGAGAAAAAAAAAAAAAATTAAATAAATAAAAAAAAAACATTTCCTTTAAAAACAAATGGAACACAGCAATACAAACAAAAGGTATGCAACACATATGTATTTGCATGTAGTAGGTGTTTATGAAGTGTACTCTACATACTGTGAATCATCCATATGTGGTAGCAGTATGTATCTCTATGTATCCTTACATGTGCATAGGGCAAGGGACATACTGCAACTGTTTGTGAAGGGTGTACATATATATGTTGTTGAAGGTTGTTATGTGCATATTTCTATGTAGGTTGTAGTGTGTGGCAAAGAAAATAGCATGCAGTGCTGGTATATGACATGTGGTGGTTAAACGCTGTGGGTATGCTCTGTCAGTTTTGCAGTGTTGCAGCCAGTGAGGCCTGCTAAAGCCACATGGGCTGAGGACACCTTCAATACAGTCTGAACAATACTGTGCAATATTAATACATAACTGTATATCTCACAATTGTCACATAAATGATATTCCCACCATGAATAGTGGACTGTATATGTGCCTATATGTACATCTGTATGTACACCAATGGATGTTTATATGTATGTGTGTATGTATGTGTGTATATATATATGGATGGATATGAGAATCACAGTGCCGCACTGTTCATGTACTCTGTCTACGTGGTACACGTCATGACAAAAGGTGTGTCATCTAGGGAAATATAGGTCAGTGTTCCCCTCTACTTATCACACTTAAAACACATTAGAGAGTACAATGCCAACTACAGCAACTGGAAAGGCCACAGACATACCTCACAAAGAGTAATACTGGCCTCAAACAGATGCCCTATGCAGACCGACCCACAAAACCACAGCTACACTGTGTTGCATAGTGCCTACCCAGAGGTGACCTCTGCCTAACATACAGAGCTATGTCACACCCATAGCTGTTGGACATCCTCCACGTAAACATATTACAATCCCTCCCAGATACACGCTCTAGGGCCCTACACCTTGTCAGCTCACTAAACAGCACATGCTGAAGGGATAGCGTCCTAACTCAGAGACATGCCATACTCTGGAACAAACCACCTATCAACAGCAAACAAAGCTCCTCATTAGCAGTTGTCATAAATACTCCTGATGATTGTTTGGGAGATAGGAAATACACCCCGGGAATCACCTATGTGGCTCTGGTTGACAGAGGCAAGAGAAATTAAATTACATGTGTGTCAAATGCCAGGGTAGTGTATGGCTAGGACATAATGCAACGGATACAACAAATGAACTTGTAAAAAAAAAAAAAAAAAAACAAACCAGGATCGACTACACACAAATACTTTATTGGTACAACAACAGGACTGTGACCAGCTAATCAAGTCCTAAGCGCTTTCACCCATCCAATATGTAGGGCATCATCAGAGTAAAAATTAAAAAAACATTCAAACTCTTATACCATAAAGCATACACACCCCCTGTTACTCTAACCAATCATACAGTAAAACTCATTGGTGTCGATCTAAAACCAAAATTAATATTAATTATATAAATGTAAATATAACATTTTGTTTTGTAAAAAAACAATGTTAGTAAATATAAACAAATAAATATCCAATCAGTTAAACAAACAATTGGTATGTTTTAGCAAAAACTAAAAATTGTTAGATCCAAAATACCCTAATCCTAAACTAAACAACCTAGATGTAAAATAAACTAATTGAACAATTTAATAAAAAATGACCTTAATTACAAAAAAAATTTACTATTAATTAATTATAATATACACTAAAAAAGCTAATAAAAAACTAATAAACATTGTCCTGTGTATAACAAACTGTTTTCCAACATTTAATTGTATATTTTAGTTAGTAGTCATAATACAGAAATACAAAAATTGATGATGGATATTCATATGCAGCACGACCTATACTTTAAGTTACTAGAAAGTGATATATGTTCGTTTATACCTGGAAACTTAGATGCATCAAGTCTGAGTTGCCAAAGGCACTCCTTGACTTCCAAAAGTGTTTTAGCATCCCCACCTTTGTCATTGTATCCTGTCAATGACAAAAAATAAAAATGTTTTATAGTTGATACATTGACTGTGCATGTAAAGGACATTGGTGTTTTTTTATATTTTATATCCCTTATATGTTCTAATATCCTAAGTCTTAATTTTCTAATAGTGTTGCCTACGTAGAAAGTAGGACAACTGAGACATCCTGGTTTTTTTTTTTTTTTACAAGTTCATTAGTGTATGGCTAGGCTGCTGTAGGCCCTAGGGCCAATAGCGTATTACCTACCAATGTCACGAAGCACACACACATGTACTATAGTAATTGCTATGTGAGGTTGACTGAGTGTGATGGTGAATGTGTTGGTGAATATGTGCAAGGTCTGTAAAGGTGTGATAGCTTAGTGTGAAATTGTTTCTGTCATGGTAGTTTGTGTCCTAACTGTGATCCTAGCAAAAGATGTGTATGCTATTGCTAGTCAGAAAAGGTAACATGGCATACAGTGTGACGTAGTCCCTTGTTGTCGACTGTGGTGTCCCATTGTAGGCTAAAGCAATACATGTATGCTTAGTGAGTGGTACTGCTGGTGAATCCAACTCCCATATGAACTGTAGTACTACCTGAAGCTCTAGGCCTAAACAGTACAGTATGGTGTATGTTCACATTGCTTGGAAACACTGTTTTGTGTCTTCCCTGTAGTCCTCACAGATTAAGTACCGCAAGCATAAGGTTTTGTAAGTAGTGACACACACAGTCCTGTATGGTACACAGGTTAAGCTCATCTGGGTTGGCATACATTTGTATGTTGTATGTATGTCTGATGTGTGTGTAATTATGCCTGTACCATGCCCTCAATCATATCTGTGTTACAGGGTATACGTGTGTATCTAGCAACATGTATAGTCTAGTACAGCAGTATGCCACCTATATCAACAACTGTGCACATATGTTAGGCAGGGGTTTGGCATCAAAGACTACTGTGGTAAACTGGTAATACTGTAACTGTACTTTACATTCATTGCAATGGATGATATCTTTCTTCATGCATTAGCTTGATATACCTCCTGTGGCTAGGTGGTGTATTGTATCACATACAGTGTGCCATGTACTGTTGTATAGTCTTACATACTGGTTTCACTTTGTTGCTGTGCAGAACATGGTTTAATATATAGTATGTGCCAGGTACTGTCAAGCAGTTGTGGGCTGAGCACTGATATGTGGTATTAAAAGTGTGTACTTACTGATAGCCAATAGGTTGCTCTATATGGCATTTCATTGATGTCTGTACTTTAGAATGTTAAGTGTGCCACATGACTTGCTCACAATTATTGTTTATTGTCTTCCAGGGATATGTCTCACCATCACAACCCTGAGTATTCCCCTGAAGAGGAGGAAATAATCATAGCTACCCTACTACAACATCACACCCTGCTGTTCTCCAGAACCAGCCAGGACCAGCATGGGCACACTGCACTGTAGCGAGATGTTGTCCATCGGGTGAATGACGTAGGCAAGCATAACTAGACTATGAGCAGGTATGCCATCACTGCAGTGATTTAATTAGACATGTCCGGCAGCATGCCTCCGATGTCCGCAAACAACAGCTTGCCACAGGTGATAGTGCAGCATCACACCCGCCCCTCACCAGAGTGGAAGAGCTGCTCCTCAGCATGGTGGCTCCTGGCCAACCACTACAACAGACATGTGTCATCATGGAGGCCAGAGTCACCCAGCAAGTTGACTCAGAGCGTGCAGGTAACATGGCATATCTGTACACTACTGTTAGCTAGATTGTTAGAACATGCATATGTCAGATGTGTACTGTATATTTAGAAGATGTGGAGCCTGGTGTTGTGCAATACTGATAATTTGGAACATAATCTGTATGCCTGTGACTGTCACATGTTATACTACTGTAAAGTTGCAAACTCACAGCAGCAATGCCATAGCTGTTGACACTGACAAACTGTCTCACATCCTTGTAGGTCCCTCTGGTGTGACAGCAAGACAGCAGACCCATGCTGGTGAGTGTTCTACATTTAATACAGCAAATAACATGTGCATGTCAAAGGCGAGTTGTAGGCCATATACACATCGAAAACACCTACACATAATGCATGCTCTGCATGTTTTCTGTGGGACTATGCACATCCCAGTAACATGAGCAACTGCCTCAAACACATGCAATACACAGAGCATCCCAACCAATTGTGGTACACTGTAGTGGACATTGTATAGGCAGAGTCAATACACATGCACACAACATACACCACTTTGTCATACACGGTCAGTGTTAATATGATACACATGGCCTATTTAGACACCTGTTGTAAGGTCAGACTCCAGTATCCCAAATGTCATCCACACAGTACACATACTATACCTGAGGGGTAGAGGCATATCATGGGGCAGTGCGACCACTCTTCAACACACAACACAGTCATATTAGGCAATGCTCCCTATTGAACACCTTACATACCCATGTAACAACTGCCTGTGAAATGGTTAATGTTGACAAAGTGCTGCAGTTCAGGTACAGCAAGATAGTTGCCAGTGTGGCACACATTAGTGGCCTTGAGTGACCACATGATGCTGCCTGATGATGGCTCATGGTACTACACTACATCTAGTTACAGTAATTACAGTACTACACATAGCATTCATTGCTATACACCTGACAGTTGTGTGTATCCAGCCATGGTATGTATACCTATGAGTGATGGTGCACAGGACATTGGAAAGCATTTAATACTTGCACAGCAATGTTGTGTCCATGTACACATTGTGTTCCAGGGTGAGGACAATCAATGAACAACACACATGCATCAAAGACATGTATACTGTTATTAACAAGGACTCTCTACACTCTCACTGCATGCTGTTGAGCAACACACATCCTGCATGCTGACACGTGTGATAGGACTCTTTTGCTTGTGATATGTACTCCACCATCAACCACTAATGAGTATGTTCTGGATTGCTGTTGGTGTGTATGTGTGTGTGTGTGTGTGTGTGTGTGTGTGTGTGTGTGTGTGTCTGTGTGTGTGTGTGTCAACTTTACTGAGTAGTGTATTTGTGTGCATGTGTGCATGTGTTCATGTGTGCATGTGTTTATGTGTTCATGTGTTCATGTGTGCATGTGTTCATGTGTGCATGTGTGCATGTGTGCATGTGTGCTAACATCATGTACAGATTGTGAAGTGTGTTTCCTGTCTTCCTCTCACAGGTGCTGAGGTTGTGTTGGTTGAGTGCAGCAGGGAACCTGAAGTCACTACCACAAATAGTGGAAATGATGATACATGTGTTGTGGCACAGGCAGGTTTGACAGGGTCTGTCGTTGGTCCACCAATCAACAGTACACAGCTTTCCACCCCATCTATGTGCACATTCATAATGCCAATACATCCCTCATCACCAATGGCCTTAGCTGAGGGACAGCATACAGTAGGCATTGACCAGGATAGTGTGGTATCTATGGAACATGCATCCCCTCACAGCAGCCATAACCAGACTCCAGGAATGGTACCACATAGGCAAATGTCCAGGGGTTCTCGTGGGAGCACTGATGGTTATAATGCCCCTGGCAGATGTGCCCCCACAGATCTTACAACCTCAGATATGTTCTGGGCTGTAATGCAGGCACAGGCACATATGGAACGGTACACCAGACAGGGACTAAGGGTGCAGAGGGCCCATAACACCACTATCAATGACAGTATCCATGACCTTGCCAGTGCCGTCCGTAATTACACCGAGATCATTGATAGACGTTAGGGCGAGACACTAGATGTCCTCTGCAATGTTATGTCCATGTGCCAGGACAGTGCAGGATGGCTGAGACGTCGATGTGGATGTATGCCAGCAACATCATCAGCTGGCAGTCATCGCAGACGACACACAAGTCACAGCCGCTCCTGTAGTGGCAGTACCAGCCCCAGCAATGTTGGGGCTGGCCTGTCAATAGACCATCCTAGAAGACCACGTGCACATGGCTCTGGCCAGTTCCAGCAGGGACATGGGTCCAGTCGACATCCCTCTGCCTCTGATGATAGTACCCAGTCTGGCTTAGTACCCAATACTGTCTGTGGCACCCCTGCCAGGCACAGGTACTGTGTCCGTGGCCAGAGATGGTGATCTGTACAGCCTGGCAGGTACAGTCTGTGGCTATCCCACAACCTCCTGTATTTGGCAGCCACATGGTGGAACTGTGTGATGCAGACACACACGCATAAACCAAACACCTAAGGCTAACACATACACACACACATTACATCAAAATTGACCCATGCTGTACTGTTGTCCTTCACACACACACACACACACACACACACACACACACACACACACACACACACACACACACACACACACATATATTCATGTCAATTGGATGGCTCAATGTTGGGCTCTGGCAAACCAACAACACACCGTGTGCATATGATGAAACTGTGCCACCTCCTGTCATCTCGAACATTGATGCAGGAACAGGCTAACATGGTGCTGATGCACAGGGTGACTTAATAGCAGTGTAGCAATGTTAGCATGTTGTCAACAGTAAAGTGTAATGATATCCTTGTAGGTATATCTAAGCAGGCATGATTCATTAAAGCTATGATTATCAATGTAGTATTGTTTACACCAGTGTTAATTCCAAAAATGTATTGTTTTCCCATGTGCCACTTGGCTGATGTGTGTAGTTCTGGCAGCATGTGTAGGTGAGTGGACAGTATGTGTGTGATGTGTGCAGTATAGATTTGCAGGTGTACATTTGTGAACATGGTGGAGGTGCACTGTCTGCATGTACATGCATGGTGGACACATGGGAAGGGTGACATGCCCTGTATTACACAGTGTTAACCCTTCATAGTTTCTGTTGTTGTTCAGTATGCATTTTACTACACATATGTTTTAACTTGGGTACACATGTGTGTATGACATGGTTTGACACTATACTGTGGGTGATACTGTTAATATCGGTCATTGGTTTGCATTCTGGTAGCATACACAACCTCAACAGCCTGACTATAACCAATCATTAGACGATGTCTTGACAACTGGCACACAGATGTAGGAAACACAGTAGCATTTGGATCCTTCCGGTACCATACTATACCAGTAATCAGTGGTACTGACCGCCACCCATTCCTGGGACAACTCCTGTTTGGCATGTAGCCCTCTTAGGTACAAGCAAACACACTAGGGATATGTCCATCCACATCTGGTAATGCATACAGTGGCCTACAATGCATTCTCCGGATGAGACATTTATCCTCCACAAGGGTATCATACAGACAGATACCTGTTGACCAACCCATGCTGGAAAGCTATAAGCCAACTATAGCATAGTCATCCACATTTATTAAACATAGTATCTCGACAGTACCACATAGGTAGTAGCCCACAGCATATAGAAGGGGTACCAATGTGAACATACAGCCACACGTTATGTCATCTGTCCTTTGGTATTCACATTTCCAAAGGTCTTCTGAAGTCCCTCGGTGTATCACATAAGCAGTAAGGGATCTGTATGCATATCCACGAAGTTGTTGTACACCTATAATGAATGTCCATTATTGACAGACTTTGTTGTGTTTGAACATGTCTGAAATAAACCCCAGGCATGAACCCTCACTCACACTATTCTATAGAAACTGTCATGTGTGTGTGTGACACAGATGACCTAGGCCATAGATCACTACAGTGGCTGGCCTTGTCACAAACATACATATGTGACCTAAGGTCTGAGAAGCAGCAGCACAATCTGTCAAAGGTAACAGATGTATTCATGTAGAAAGTAGGCTTCACACCTATGAACTAATTGAGGTCACATGTACATATATGTATTTGCCACACAGATACCTGAAGTGTGCAATGCACATACTGTTGTTTTACTGATATGTCATACAGTAGTAAAAGTAAAACACACAACACATTGACAAACAGTGTTACACACACATTCAGCAATTGCAGGATTTAAACCTCTACCCAACTATGTTATGATACTCGAGAGATACACGTTAACACAACGCACTATATGCTTTACTGAGAGTTTTTATTTCCACTGCTGTATTTGTCGGATGCTGACATCATCAGACTTGGCAAAGAGGAATTTACCTCTTTTAATGTGTTTTCCTAGTCTCCAAAAAGGGCACTTCTCTCAAAGGAAATCACACACAACATGCACCCCCACATACACTTAGCAGGATTCAAGCCTCTATCTAATGATGTTATGATACTAGAGAGATATGCGTTAACATGATGCACTATATGATTTACTGGGAGTTTTCATCTCCACTGCTGTATTTGTGGGATGCTGACATCATCAGACTTGGCAAAGAAGAATTTACCTCTTTTAATGTGTTTTCCTAGTCTCCAAAAAGGGCACTTCTCTCAAAGGAAATCACAAACAAACACTCAGCAATTGCAGGTTTCAAACCCCTACTTAACTATGTTATGACACTAAAGAGATACGCATTAACACGACATGCTATATGCTTTACTGGGAATTTTTGTTTCCACTGCTGTATTTGTGGGATGCTGACATCATCAGAGTTGGCAAAGAGGAATTTACCTCTTTTAATGTGTTTTCCTAGTCTCCAAAAAGGGCACTCCTCTCAAAGGAAATCACACACAAACATGCCCCCCCACACACACACACGAACAACAATTACAGGATTCAAATCCCTACCTAACTATGCTATGATACTAGAGAAATACACATTAAAACTACGTGCTATATGCTTTACTGGGAGCTTTTATTTCCACTGCTGTATTTGTGGGATGCTGACATCATCAGACTAAACATGGTAATGTGTGTGCACTTTGTTTTATGCAATCCCAGGACTGAACCATGGGGGACAGCAGGTGTTAACAGATTGAACAGGACTCCACAATTCTTAGCTTGTGTGATCTGTAGACCAGTTGCCAATCCATCATATGACAATACATATTTATGCAGAAATTGTTGATTTTGTGAATATGACATGTGTCTGGGATGTTGGAAAAGGGCTATTCAAAGTCTATGTGGGACGTGTGTAGCTCCTTTCAGTGATGTATGTCCTGGTTGGCTGCTTGCAAACAGACTAGCAGGTTTGGGAACCATGATCTGCCCATGACCAAACCAAAATTGGTAGGGTTGTGTGTTTGTCGGCTTCCAATAGCTCTGTTTATGACTTCAATCATGATGGACTCCATGGCCTTGCAGATCAGACTTCATAGGCTTTTAAGACTATAGTTCCCATGGTCTGTTGTGCACCAACACTTGTGGAGTGTGCCGTATGTTTCTGTAACCCATTCAACGGTTTCATATCCTGTAGAGAGGGTGAGGCTCAACAGACTGTTCAGGTGCAGGGTCTGTTTGTTCTGCAGTTCACTTATGACACATATAGGGAAACAATGTAATCCAATTGATGCCATGTTTTCAGCTTTGGAAGGAGCTGTTTACCCATTCTACATGTGATATCTCCTGGTATGATGATAGGGCCTTTTGTCAGTGGGAGGTGGGTATGTATGTATGGGCCTGTCTGACAGGATGTTGGCATTGTCGGTCATTTACAGTTGTCCCTGACTCAGGACATATATGAGTGTACATTGCTATTTATGACATAGCTGAAGGAAGTGTCATGGTTCTGTCTGGACTCCTTTGCAGATAATCTTTCCAAAACACCAAAAAACTTAAGCACTAAACTCCTGTTATACTCTTTTACACACTTAACACCCTACTGATCCTTTTTGATCAGTCAAAAAAGTATTTCATCATAATATCCTCACATGTCCTAAGGTCAGTTTTGTGTGTACTCTCCAGTCCAGAAGGTGAATATGGGAATTTTGAGGCAATGTTACAACTGCCTTATGTACACAGACAACCCTCTCCTCCTCCCAACAAACTCAGATATATGTGAGAGATGCAACTATATAGACAAACTGGAGGCTGAGCTCTCTCGACCCATGACTGGTGCAGTCTATCAGGAGGAGAAGGTAACCACACACACACCACAAATCCAGTCTCACATAGACCTATAGCAACAGCAAACCAAACATAAACACACTAAAACATACTCGGAGGCTCTAAATAAAAATCTGCCTAAGCAGCGGAGACCTCCAAAGCAGACACCCAAACAACTGCTACCCCACAACAATACCCACATATCACATAGTACACAAAGTCAGTGTGCCACACAGTCACTGCTATTAAGGCTAAACAACACACCTAATACACTTGTAATAGGTGACTCTATTGTCAGACACACTGATGTCCCACTCACCAGGCTGAACAAGGAGAAGGTCACTGTAAGCTGTCTGTCATGTACCAGGATCCGCCACATAACACATGCACTCAGGTCACTCCAAAGCAAGTACAAATATGACTCCGTCATTGTCCATGCTGGTGTGAATGACCTGAAATGTTCCTCCCTGGACTATATGAAAAGAGACATAGAGGACCTTTGTGATCATGTAGCCCAGGCCGGTATGACCCTGACCTTGTGTAGCATCTTACCCTCACAAAGAATGATGCCACAGTATAAAGACAAAATGATCAATTTTAACAGTTGGCTAAAGTACTGGTGTCATTCAAAGGGGATCCAGTATCTGTCAGCCTGGGATGACATGCTCGACAAGCCACGTTGCTTCGCTAGGGACAGCTTGCACCTGTCACCCCTGGACTTTCGAATACTGGCTAAGGCTCTTGCCACCCCATAGTGCCTTTTTTAGGCAAGGCTCAAACCCACCTCCATAGACAATACAAGGTAAAAGAAGCTAAGGGTAATGCTGCTCAACGCCAGAAGTCTACACCTCAAAATGCATGCACTCAAGGCTCTCCTCAGTATGGAGAATATCGATATCTGTGCAGTAACAGAAACCTGGTTCAAGGCTCCCAAAAGCACCCCAGCACTACCAGGTTATACTTCATACCATGCTTTTCGGCCACAAAACTCAGACTGAACCACAAAAGGAGGGGGAGTATCCATATACATCAAAGATACACACACCTCCAGGTTAGCAGCACTGCACGAAGCATCAGAGACCATCCATGTGCAACTAACAGTGGTAAAAACTGCCTTTCAGTTTGTAGCCTGCTACAGACCACCCTCCCAAACTCAGGAACCCCACTCGGCTTTCCTGAGAACACTGGAGAATATGAAGGTCTCTCCAAACACCATTATATTGGGTGACTTCAACTAGCCAAACATTGACTGGGGATACTACTCAAGCCCCAACACCCTCGCCCAATGGTTCCTAGATTTTATAAACTCAAATGCTATGGAACAACTGGTCACCACCCCCACAAGAGGGGAAAGCATATTGGACCTGGTCATCACCAACATGGGGACTCTATGTCCCACACCAGAGGTATACCCCTCATTGGTAAGGTCAGACCATAAATTTATCTCACTGGACATCCATATCCCGTCCCCACCCCCAGCCAAGGTAATCTCAGTGAAGAACTTCTCAAAAGCAAACTTCACACTTCTCAAAACAGAGGTGGTATCCTTCAAAGCCCCCGGGCCAGTGGAAAATATGGCTCAACCCCCAGAATCCTTTAGAAACGCATTCTTTGGACACCTACAGGAATGCATGGATCGTGCTATCCCAAATGAAACCAAGACTCACTCCTCCAAAGGCAGGGGACCTGTCTGGTGGACCCCGGCCATAAATAAGCTATACAACAAAAGGGGGAGACTACTACATGATAGAGCAAAATCCCAAAAAGGGAAGACATCTCTGATCAGTACTATCAAGAAGCTATGATCACTCATAAAATCATCTAAGGCCAGCTTCGAAAGAAAAATTGCACAAGACACTAAAGACAATCTCAAGGCTTTCTGTAGTTATGTCAGGAACCTGGGTGGCAACTCCCAGATATGCTCTGAGTTAGTGCATAATGACAAAAAATTCACTGAACCCACAGACATTGCCAACATCCTGGCAGACAGGTTCAGTGCAAATTTCTCCCCCCATCCCCCCAAAAGAGCAAATGTCCATCCCAACAGAGTGTAGCCTCCCTGACATCACAGATGAACAGGTGAGAGCTGCCCTCTCCAAAGCAATAACACAGCATCGATCGGACCGGACGGTGTCCCGGGCTGCATCTTACACGAGCTTCATGAAGAACTTAACCCTCACATAAAGTCACTGTTCAATATCAGACTTACTACAGGATATGTACCCAAGGAATGGTGTACAGCAACATTGGTCCCACTCCACAAAGGTGGTGCCACAATGGACCCCGGACACTATCGCCCTATAAGCCTGACAAGCCTGGTCTGCAAAGCTATGGAGCGTATCATCATGAAACTCATAAACAAAGACATCAGGAACCTCCAGACACTGGAGCCTACCCAATTCAGCTTTGTTAAGGGAAGATCTTGCATCTTGAACGTGGTCGACTTCTTTGCAACAGTTACCAGGGCCATAGACGTAGGGAAGGTACTCCACACAGCCTACCTGGACCTCGCAAAAGCCTTCGACACAATACCCCACTCGGGCATCATAAATAAGCTCACCAGCTTAGATATCAACACATATCACAAGAGGGATTGCAAACTGGATCAGGGATAGCACTCACATGGTCAGAATTGCAGGTGCCATGTCAGACTCTACACCAGTTACAAGTGGCATCCCACAAGGCTCAGTCCTGGGACCTCTCTTGTTCAGTATATATTTCTCTGAGGTACAGGCTAACACAGGGGACTATGGCTTACCAAGTTCGCAGATGACTGCAAACTGGGTGCCATAATCGACTCTCCGGTTGACACAAGCATCCTCCAAAAGGGTCTCACAGAGATGGATAACTGGTGCCAGAGCCATGGCCTAAAGATAAATGCCATAAAATGCATAGACATCCCCTTTGGGAAAAACAAAGTGGCCACAAATTATCACCTAGGTGGTAATCCATTAAGTACGGAAGTAGTAATTAGGGATTTGGGGACCCAAGTAGATAGTAATCTCTCCTTTGACAATCACGTTGCCAAAGTGGTTAGAAAGACCTTCTATATAGCCCACCTTATCCCGAAAGGTTTCACATCTAGATCAAGAGAGGTCATTGTGTCCCTCTACTCATTAGACCCATAATTGAATACAATGCCCTATTTGGGATGTACCTTACCCAACACCTGCATCAACTGTAATGACCCCAAAAGTACCTCACCAGGTGGATCAAGGGACTCAAACAGATGCCCTACGCAGTTCGGCTAAAGAAACTCCAGCTCTACTCAATTGCTTACCGCCTACTCAGATGCGATCTGTGCCTGACGTATAAAGCCATGTCCAACCCAGAATTAATGGACGTGCTCCACCTCAGGATATACGAATCACATAGAGCTACACACTCCAGGGACTTAAACCTCAGCACAGAAATAAATAGGACATGCTGGAGGGACAGATTCATATCCCAGAGGCTCCCCTCACTCTGGAACAAAATCCCAGTCCAAGTTAGGCAGAGCCCCTCACTGACCCTCTTCAAGAGAAATCTTGATGAGTGGATGGGAGATCATAAGTTTACCCCTGGGATCTCTACTGGGTCCCTGCTAGACAGAGGCACAATAAACTAACCGTAAAAGGGCTATCTTATGTGACCTACTATTCAAAGGCACAGTCTACTAATCTAAAAGGGTGGTGAAAGCCAAACACACTCTGGCTCGGCTTATAAATGCCCTAGGGCAGATAGCCTAGTATAAACCTGTGAACCTATGATAATGTTTGGAGTGCACATTGCTTACTGATGATACTGATTGCAGGTTTTTTGTCTTCTTTGCTTTCCCACTTTCTATGAACAACCTAAGCATCTGTAGTACATATTTGATTATGACAGGGTTCCAATATATTATATATGTGTCTGTTGTCATATAACTGTGTGCACAAGGCAGGATTGGTGAATAGTGAGAGATTCCTGGGTTAACACATGCAACTGCCAGATATGTGTGGCCCACTGCTGTACTCAGACATGGCCTAAGTGTGTGAGCATGCCCAGTTTGGCCTTTCAGTGTTTTGTTGCCTGACATTTGTCTCATTTATTCGTGTGTGAGCATGCCCAGTGTGACCTTTCAGTATGTTGCTGTCTGAAGTCCACTACATTTGTTAACGTGTGTGAACATGCCCAATACTAACATTTATACTATATGTGTGTTGAAAATCAAGTTATATTTTTACTGTAGGGCTCACCTTTGTGTCATAACTTGACAGGGATTATGCTGTGCCTGCAGGGTTTTCATGAGACACTTTGCATAGACTTATCAACATTTCTTCATACAGGCTGACCAGTGAAACACTGTTATGGTTTAGTGGTTCAGTACTGTGACTATAGTGCACAGTATCCTGGGTTTGAGGCCTGTCACTGCTTTATATTTTCATACTGGGCAGACCAGACTGCTTAAGGAACAGTAAAGCAAATATGAGCATGTTTACCTGCTTTTGCCCACCTTTGACCAAACTTGCCCAACATTGCTCAACGTTAACCAACATTGCTGAACGTTGCCCAATATTGCTCAACATTGCCCAAAGTTGTGCTAGTTAGTGTGTGCAATTTTGTTTACATATACTAAATAGTGGTAAAAGCTGTTTAGCACTGCTTTATATTGCTTAAAACATGGCAATCATGCCTCAGGTGGTGCTGCAGGGCTGCCTATGTCGGATGCACATAGTACACTCCCTATACATGTTAGAAAACGGGTAGTGTCAAGTTAGGCATCCCTTTTACTATTTGTGTGAGTCAGAGAGAGGTATCATTTCCAGGGTTCCTACTGACCCAGTGTATGTGCTATGGGTTGCCTCTTTGCCAAGGCCAAAGCATACTGGGCATGCCTCCTTCTGCCTACTGGGGCAGGCTCAGGTTGTTCCTCCTTCGAGTCACACTCTGCCTGTGATGGCCTTGGCAATGGTGGGGGGCTGTTTAGCCCGGGCCTATGCTGCTTCTGCTGCAGCTGTTTTCGCAGGATCATATTATGTAGCATAGCACATACCATGACAATTTGGGTACATCTAGTTGGTGAGTACTGCAAGGCTCCACCAGATGTGTCCAGCCACCGGAACCGTGACTTGAGCAGCCCAAACACACTCTCAATTACATTTCGTGTTTGTGCATGTGCCTCATTATGGTGTTCCTGTTCAGGTGTGTGTGCATTTCTGATGGGTGTCATCAGCCACGGCTCCAGTGCATATCCAGCATCCCCCACTAGGTGACCATGAGGGATGTCCCCATTGGCAAATGTCTGGCACAGCTGTGTCAGATGCCAGATATGGGAATCATAGTAGCTTCCAGGGCAGCCACCACACACATTCAGTATTATGCCCTGGGCATCGCACATGACCTGTCAGTTGATGGAGGGGAAGTCCTTGCAGTTAAAGTAGGCCCTACCCCACTCACCGGCTGGTGCTTTGATGTGTATGTGCGTGCAGTCTATTGCACCCACTACCTCAGGGTATTCCGCTATTTGCTGGAAGAGACGCATATTGCTGGCCAATACCTCATGGGGATTGGGGAAATATACATGATCATTGACATGTGCTGACATGGCATTCAGGAACTGGTGCAGTACCCTGGATGCTGATGCCTGTGATATTCCCCATCATATCACCAGTTGGTCTCTGGAAGGTACCTGTTGCTAGTATTCTTAGGGCAACACATACCTTGGTTTCCACTGGGATGGGTTCCCCTCTGTTGGTTCTGTGTGTGAAGTGTGGCCTGCACAGCTCAACAATTTGCTGCAAGAGGTCTCGGTCCACTCTATAGTGCTCCACTATCTCCAGCTCATGTAGCCCCTGGTAGGTTACCCTGGGCCTGTAAACTCTTCTCCGTCTCCTCACTGGGGGTTACTCAGCAGCATTCACATTGTCACCACCCTCAGCATGTTGCATATGTTGCCTTATAACAGCAATGGCAGCCCCTAACATTTCTTTGTCTCAGTAAAGCTTTTTAAGTTTTCACTTCTCTTAGTTTACTGCAGTGTTGCAGTGTCTCTGAGGAAAACATGGTGGAAAGTTGTTTGCAGAGTTTTAAGTGCTGGGCTGGGCTGGGCTACTGTACTGCCTGTGTAATTGCCTGATTCTGATTGTTTTCACCTGCTAGCTCTGCTAGTTCTCCTTGGTTAACTTCCTACTATTTGCTGTGCTTCCTTTTCCCTTTCTGTTTCCACAGGGGGGCAGCGCCGCGCACACAAGCGCAAACACACGCACAACAGCTCACACATGCGCACACATGCTTACACGGCCTAACACTTGCTAATTCCTGCTTAAACATGCGCACACAGGTGCAAATGCACTTACACAGATTTCAACAACCTTACACATGCTTACTTCGGCTTAAACACGTGCACACAGGCGCACACTCACGCACACAATCTTACTCATATATACAGGCGCACACCCGCATGCAAACACATTGCGGGCACTTCAACAAGAAACTTTAGTGTTATCCACGGCATACACCTTCAATTTCTTGCCTTTAGCTAGGATACCTGTAGACACACCTCTTCCAGTGATGAGTAACTGACAGCAAACACATGTCACTCTGCCCCAATGAGCTTACATTCTTTCATACATACCCCCCTCGTGATGTCACCTATCTTCTACTCTGATCCTCCCCTTATCCTACTCATACACTCCACTGACTCTGCTCATTTGCTATGTAAACTTGGGATTCCCTATCCATACTCTCATTTGCATAGGATTGCCTACTAATGCTTGGTTACAGCTCTTAGACTGAGCTTCCCCCCCTTAGCAACCTCTACTCGGTAGCCATGTTGTCTTCAGCCTGCCATTCACTTGCATTGAAAATTAAGATTTTCTATGAAATCACTATTTGTGGCTTTTAATTTTTGGTTTTCTGGTTTTTAAAGCAGAGCCCGTTTGTGCGGTGCTGCGCTATGCTTAAACTTCAGAGATCAAGGTAAAAAAATCCATTTTTTTTTAATTTTGCATCGGGGATCATTGCCAATGGCCATATATTTGGCCATTGGCATGCTTCCTCAACTGTATGCAGCCTTTATTTGCAGCTGTCACGGTTCCATTTTGCTATTTGCAGAACGGTACTCAGTTGTCAATGGAATACATTTCTGCAAATAACACTACTCTTACTCGGACAGGTTAGGGTTTCCTGGATCGCAAATTTACCTCATTTGCATAGCTTTCGGCAGCAAATGAGGTAATTTGCATAACCTAGCCCTGTCCCTGTAAGAGTCGTTTTAGGAGCTCTGTTGCACGCCCCTTCCAGCTGTTCTTGGATCACTCGGCATTCATGTTGGCTGCATGGAGTCTTACTCTACTCTTAGACTCCATGCAAGCCTTTGTGAATCCGGCCCTTGGTTTTATTCTGATGAAGTCTCGAGAGACAAAAGTGCTAATTGTTTAAGGAATGTGGCTGTTTGTTTATTAAAAGAACATGGGTGTGAACCCAGCTCCTGAGCTTCATGGAATTTATCAAAAACTAGCATGACAATTCCCAGTTCTTCAGAGCAAGGCTGATGTCTAGAAAGAAACATAAAAATTGGTATACTAAAATTAAAATTTTCTGTTTTTTTTTTCTGCAACCACCGTTGTTCTGTTTTCTGTTTGCTGTGGTGGGATGTTATAGTGGTAATAAGTTTTGGTGAACAATAAATTTCAACAGGTATGCTGAACAAATCAAAAGAAATGCGACCATTTCCTAGTCAAAGTTCTGATTCAATTAATAAATCCCATCAGTATCTATCCTGGTATATCCTTAGCTTCTTTTTAGCCTGCATGACCATTTTGGTAACTCTTGGAATTTTTTTTGTGCTGCTCTACTGTATTCCTTACAAATTTCTATGCTTTATACTTTTTCCAGATATCTGCTGCATTACTTTGTTATTCTGTTTTTATTGCAGAGGTTTTAGGCTCAGTACTGCTATCTTGTCTTTCATCCTCCAGTACTGTGGGGTTCGATTCCTTCAGCCTTCATTTGTTTGATGCATAACTCTGAACTGAGCAAGTTGCTTAACCAGATTGTGATTGAATGGGGCCACCACCCTGTTTTACAAACAAAGGGCCAGATTCACAAAGGCTTGCACGGAGTCTAAGAGTAGAGTAAGACTCCATGCAGCCAACATGTCCGCCGAGTGATCCAGGAACAGCCGGTTGGGGTGTGCAACAGAGCTTCCAAAATGAGTCCTACACGGACAGGGCTTGGATATGCAAATTACCTCAATTGCAGGTGAAAGCTATGCAAAGGAGGTAAATTTGCGATCCAGGAAACCCGAACCTGTCCGAGTAAGAGTAGTGTTGTTTTCAGAAATGTACTCAGTACTGAGTACGGTTCTGCAAATAGCAAAATGGAGCCGTGAGACGGAGCTGTGACAGCTTCAAAAAAAAAAGGATGCTTCCAGTTGAGGAAGCATGCCAATGGCCAAAAATATGGCCAGTGGCAATGTTCACTGATGCAAAATAAAAATAAAATAATTTTTTTTATCCCGATCTCCGATGTTTAAGCGTAGTGCAGCGCTGCACAAATGAGCTCTAAAAAAACAGAAAATCAATAATTAAGATCCACAAATGTGGATTTTATTGCTATTCTGAATTTACAATACAAGGGAATGGCAGGCTGAAGACAACAAGGCTACGGAGTAGAGGTTGCTAAGGGGGATAGCTCAGTCTAAGAGATGTAACGAAGCATTAGTAGGCAATGCTATGCAAATGAGGGTTAGGACAGTGAATCGCAAGTTTACATAACAAATGAGTACAGTCAGTGGAGTGTAGGAGTAGGATAAGGGGAGTAACAGAGTAGAAGACAGGTGACATCACAAGGGGGGCATATATGAAAGAAGTGAAGCTCATTGGAGCAGAGTGGCATGTGTCAGCTGTCATTTCTACATCACTGGAAGAGGTGTGTCAACAGGTAGGCCAGGTAAAGGCAAGAAATTGAAGGTGTATGCCGTGGATAACACTAAAGCTTCTTGCTGAGCGTGTATGCGCTCGGGTGCGCATCTGTAAACCCGAGTAAGACTGAGTGTATGCGTGTAAGCGTGTGTGCATGCATTTAAGTCGGAGTAAGTATGTATAAGGCTGTTTAAAGTTGAGTAAGTGCGTTTGCGCAAGTGTGCGTGCGTTTTACCAAGAATAAGCAAGTTTTAGTCAGTGTAAGCATGTGTGTGTGCGTGTGAGCTGGTGTGAGCGTGTTTGCGCTTGTGTGCGTGGCGCTGCCCCCCTGAGGAAACAGAAAGGAAAAAGGAAGCACAACAAATAGTAGGAAGTTAACCAGGGAGTACAAGCAGAGCTAGCAGGTGAAAACAATCAGAATCAGGCAAATACATAGGCAGTACACTAGCCCAGCCCAGCCCAACACTTAAAACTCTGCAAACAACATTCCACTATGTTTCTCTCAAGAGACACTGCAACACTGCAGTAAGCTAATAGAAGTGAAAACGGAAAAAGCTTTACTGAGATAAAGAAATGTTAGGGGCTGCCATTGCTGTTATAAGGCAACATATGCAACATGCTGAGGGTGGTGGGAATGCGAATGCTGCCGGACAACCCACAGTGAGGAGACGGAGAAGAGTGTACAGGCCCAGGGTAACCTACCAGGGGCTACATGAGCTGGAGATAGTGGAGCGCTATAGAGTGGACAGAGACTTCTTGCAGCAAATTGTTGAGCTGTGCAGGCCACACCTCACACACAGAACCAACAGAGGGAAACCCATCCCAGTGGAAACCAAGGTATGTGTTGGCCTAAGAATATTAGCAACAGGTACCTTCCAGAGACCAACTAGTGATATCATGGGGATATCACAGGCATCAGCATCCAGGGTACTGCACCAGTTCCTGAATGCCATGTCAGCACATGTCGGAGATCATGTATATTTCCCCAATTCCCGTGAGGTATTGGCCAGCAATATGGGTCTCTTCCAGCAAATAGCGGAATACCCTGAGGTAGTGGCTGCAATAGACTGCACACACATATGCATCAAAGCACCAGCGGGTGAGTGGGGTAGGGTCTACTTGAACTGCAAGGGCTTCCCCTCCATCAACTGCCAGGTCATATGTGATGCCCAGGGCATAATACTGAATGTGTGTGCTGGCTGCCCTGGAAGCTACCATAATTCCCGTATCTGGCATCTGACGCAGCTGTACCAGACATTTGCCAATGGGGAAATCCCTCATGGTCACCTAGTGGGGGATGCTGGCTATGCACTGGAGCTGTTGCTGATGACACCCATCAGAAACGCACACACACCTGAACAGGAACGCCACAATGTGGCACACGCACAAACATGAAATGTAATCGCGCGTGTGTTTGGCCTGTTCAAGTCATGGTTCCAGTGCCTGGACACATCTGGTGGAGCATTACAGTACTCACCAACTACATGTACCCAAATTGCCATGGTATGTGCCATGTTGCATAATATGATCCTGTGAAAACAGCTGCAGCAGGAGCAGCATAGGCCTGGGCCAAACAGCACCCCAGCATTGCCAAGGCCATCACAGGCAGAGCGTGACTCAGAGGAGGAACAACCTGAGCCTGCCCCAGTAGGCAGAAGGAGGCATGCCCAGTATGCTTTGGCCTTGGCAAAGAGGCAATGCATAGCACATACACTGGCTCAGTAGGAACCCTGGAAATGATACCTCTCTCTGACTCGCACATATAGTAAAAGGGATGCCTAACTTGACACTACTTGTTTCAAAACATGTATAGGGAGTGCAGTATGTGCATCCGACATAGACAGCCCTGCAGCACCACCACCTGAGGCATGATTGCCATGTGTTAAGCAATATAAAACAGTGCTAAACAGCTTTCACCACCATTCAGTATATGTAAAGCAATTGCACACACTAACACTAGCATAACTGTGGTAAATGTTGATCAATATTGGGCAACGTTCTGCAATGTTGGTTAATGTTCAACAATGTTGGACAAGCCTGGTCTACGTTGGGCATAGCGGAACAACAGCCAACATCCTCATATTTGCTCTACTGGCCCTTAAGCAGTCTGGTCTGCTCAGTATGAAAATATAAAGCAGTGATAGGTCTCAACCCCAGGATACTGTGCACTACAGTCATAGTACTGAACCACTAAACCATGACAGTATTGTACTGGTCAGCCTGTATGAAGAAATGTTGGTAAGTCTACGCAACGTATCTTATGGAAACCCTGCAGGCACAGGATAATCCCTGTTGAGTTATGACACAAAGGTGAGCCCTGCAGTAAGAATAGAACCTGATTTTCAACACACATATAATATAATTGTTAATACTGGTCATGTTCACACACATCAACAAATGTAGTGGACTTCAGACAGCAACATACTGAAAGGTTACACTGGGCACGCTCACACACTTGAATAAATGAGACAAATGTCAGGCAACAAAACACTGAAAGGGCAGATTGGGCATGCTCACACACTTAGGCCATGTATGAGTATATCAGTGGGCCACACATATACGGCAGTTGTATGTGTTAACACAGGAAACTCTCAGTATTCATCAATCTGCCATGTGCACACAGTTATATGACAAGAGACACATATATAATATATTGGAACCCTGTCGTAATAAAATATGTTCTGCAAACACTTATGTTGTTCGTAGAAAGTGTGAAAGCAAAGAAGAGAAAAAAACCTGCAATCAGTATCATCAATAAACAATGTGCATCTCGAACATTACCATATGTGCATAGGTTGATACTAGCCTATCTGCCCTAGGGCATGTATAAGCCTAGCCAGAGTGTGTTTGGCTTTTGCAGCCCTGTTAGATTAGTAGACTGTGCCTGTGAATAGTAGGACAGACAAGATAGGCCTTTTATGTTTGCTTTATTGTGCCTCTGTCCAGCAGGGACCCAGAAGAGATTCCAGGGGTAAACATACAATCACCCATAAACTCATCAATATGTCTCCTGTAGGGGGTCAGTGGGGGGCTCAGCCTATACGGGACTGGATCCCATTCCAGAGTGAGGGGAGTGTCTGGGATAGAAATGTGTCCCTGCAGCATGTCCTATAAATATCTGCGCTGAGGTGTAAGTCCCTGGAGCATGTAGCTCTAAGGGATCCGGATATCCTGAGGTGGAGCATGTCCATTAATTCTGTGTTGGACATGGCTGTAAACAACAGGCACATATTGCATCCGAGTAGGTGGTAAGTGACTGAGTAGAGCTGGGGTTACTTTAGCCGAACTGCACAGAGCATTTGTGTGAGTCCCTAGATCCACTTGGTGAGGTACTTTTGTGGCCAATAGAGTTGCTGCAGGTGTCAGGTAAGGTACATCCCAAATGGGGCATTGTATCCAATCATGGGCCTCATGAGTATAGGGGCACAATGACTTTACTTGATCTAGATGTGAAACCTGTTGGGATAGGGAGGGCTATATAGAATGTCTGTCTAACCACTATGGCAATGTGATTGTCAAAGACAAGATTACAGACTACTCATGTCCCTATATCCCTAACAACTTCTACCATACTTAATGTATTAACACCTATGTGGTAATGTGTGGGCACTATGTGATTCCCAAAGGGGATGACTATGCATTTAATGGCATTCAGCTATAGGCCATGGCTCTGGCACCAGTTATCCATCTCTGTGAGACCCTTTTGGAGGATGCTTGTGCCAGCTGGAGAGTCAAATATGGCACCCAGTTTGCAGTCATCTGCGAACATGATCAGCCATATTCCTCCTGTGTTAGCCTGTACATCAGAGGAATATATACTGAACAAGACAGGTCCCAGGACTGAGCCTTGAGGGATGCCACATGTAACTGGTGTAGAGTCAGACATGGCACCTGCAATACATACCATGTGGGTGCTAACCCATATCCACTTAGCAATCCATCTTGTGACATATGTGTCGATATCTAAGCTGGTGAGCTTATGTATGATGCCCGAGTGGGGTATTGTTGTGAAGGTTTTTGCGGGGTCCAGGTAGGCTGTGTGGATTACCTTCCCTACGTCTATGGACCTGGTAACTGTTTAAAGAAGTTGACCATGTTCAAGAGGCAAGATCCGCCCACAACAAAGCTGAATTGTGTAGGATCCAGTGCCTGTAGGTTCCCGATGTCTGTGTGTATGACTGCCATGGTGATATGCTCCATAGCATTACAGACCAGGCTAGATAGGCTTATAGGGCAATAGTGTCCAGGGTCTGTTGTGGCACCATCTTTGTGGAGCAGGACCACTGTTGCTATACGCCATTCCTTGGGTACATATCCTGTAGTAAGTCTCATATTGAACAGTGACTTCATGTGCGGGTTATGTTCGTCATGAAGCCTGTGTAAGATGCAGGCTGGGACACCATCCGGTCCCATAGATGATGTGTTGTCTGCTTTGGAGAGGGCAGCACTCACCTGATCATCTGTGATGTCAGGGAGGCTACACTCTGTTGAGGTGGACATTTGCTCATTAGGGGGGAAGGGGGGTGACATTTGCACTGAACCTGTTTGCCACAATGATGGCAATGTCTGTGGGTTCAGTGTATGTATTGTCATTTTGCAGTAACATACAGCATATCTGGGAGTTGGCACCCAGGTTCATGACATAACTAAAGAAGGCCTTGTGATTGTTCTCAGTGTGTGGTGCAATTTATCTTTCGAAGTGTGTCTTAGATGAATTCATGAGTGAATGTAGCTTCTTGCTAGTACTGATCAGAGATGCCTTCCCTTTTTGGGATTTTGCTCTATCATGTAGTAGCCTCCTCCTTTTGTTGTATAGCTTATTTATGGCTGGGGTCCACCAGACAGGTCCCCTGCCTTTGGAGGAGTGAGTCTTGGTTTCATTTGGAATAGCACGATCCATGCATTCCAGTAGGTGTCAATAGAATGTGTTTGTAAAGGATTCAGCGGTCTGAGATGTACTTACCTCTGTCCCAGGGTCTTTGAAGGATATCACCTTGGTTTAGAGAAGTGTGATGTTTGCTGTTGGTAAGTACTTCACCAAGAGAACCTAGGATGGGGATGGGGATGAATATGGATGTCCAGGAGATAAATGTATGATCTGACCTTAGCAATGAGGGGCATACCTCTGGTGTGGAACATGGAGTCCACATGTTAGTGATGATCAGGTCCAATATGTTTTCCCCTCATGTGGGTGTGGTGAACAGTTGTGCCATAGCATTTGTGTTTAGAAATTCTAGCAACTGTTGGGCGAGGGTGTTGTGGCCTGAGTAGTATTGCCAGTCAATGTTTCTGTAGTTGAAGTCACCCCATATAATGGTGTTTGTAGAGACTGTCATATCCTTCAGTGTTCCCAGGAAAGCTGAGTGGGGTTCCTGAGTTTGTGAGGATGGTCTGTAGCAGGCTACAAACTAAAAGGCAGTTTTGCCCACTGTTAGTTGCACATGTATGGTCTCTGATGCTTCCTGCAGTGCTACTAACCTTGAGGTGTGTGTATCTGTGATGTATACGGATACTCTCCCTAAATTTGTTGGTCGGTCTGAGTCTTGTGGCTGAAAAGCATGGTATGAAGTATAACCTGGTAGTAGTGGTGTGCATTTGGGAGCCTGAACCAGGTGTCTGTTACTGCACAGATATCAATATTCACCATACTGAGGAGAGTCTTGAGTACATGCATTCTGGGGTCTAGACATCTGGTGTTGAGCAGCATTACCCGTACTTTCTTTTACCTTGTATTGTCCATGGAGGTGGGTTTGTCATTTGAGCCTTGCCCAAAAAAGGCACTGTGGGGGTGGCAACAGCCTTAGCCAGTATTTGAAAGCCCAGGGGTGACAGGTGCAAGATGTCCATAGCGAAGCTACGTGGCATGTCGAGCATGTCATCCCAGGCTGACAGACACTGGATCCCCTTTGAATGACACCAATATGTTAGCCAACTGTTACAATTGATCAGCTTGTCTGTATACTGTGCCATCATTCTTGGTGAGGGTAAGATGCTACACAAGGTCAGGGTCATACTGGCCTGGGCTACATGATCAGAGAGCTCCTCTACGTCCCTTGTCATGTAGTCCAGGGAGGAACATCTGAGATAATACACACCAGCATGGACAATGATGGAGCCATATTTGTACTTGCTTTGGAGTGACCTGAGTGCATGTGTAATGTGGCAGAACCTGCCACCCGACAGACAGCTCAAAGTGTCCTTCTCCATGTTCAGCCTGGTGAGTGTGACATCAGTGTGTCTGACAATAGAGTCATCTATTACAAGTGTATTAGGTGTATTTTTAGCCCTAAGGGCAGTGACTGTGTGGCACACTGACTTTGTGAACCATGTGATATGTGGGTAATGTCTTGGGGTAGCAGTTGTCTGGGTGTCTACTTAGGAGGTCTCTGCTGCTTAGGCAGATAATATGTATAGCCTCTAAGTATGTATTTGTGTGGTAATGTAGTTTGTTTGCTGTCGCTATAGGTCTATGTGTGACGGAGTTGTGGTGTTTGTGGTTACCTTCACCACCAGACAGACTGTGCCGGTCATGGTTCGAGAGAGCTCAGCCTCCCGTTTGTATATATAGTTGCATCTCCCACATATATCTGAGTTTGTTGGGAGGATGTGAGGGTTGTCTGTGTACATAAGGCAGTTGTAACATTGCCTCAAAAGTCCCATATTCATCAGATGGACTGGAGAGTACACGCAAAACCAACCGTTGGACATGCCAGGATATTATGATGACATACTCTCTGTTGATTGATCAAAAGGGATCGGTAGGGTGTTAAGTGTGTAAAAGAGTATAACAGGGGTTTAGTGCTCAGGTATGTTGGTGTTTTTGAAAGATTATCTGCAAAGGAGTCCAGACAGAACCATGACACTTCCTTCAGCTATGTCATACACAGCACTGTACACACATATATGTCCTGAGTCAGGGCCAACTGTACCTGACTGACAATGCCGACATCCTGTCAGACAGGCCCATACATACATAGCCACCTCCCACTGACAAATGTCCCTATCATCATACCAGGAAATATCACATGTAGAATGGGTAAACAGCTCCTTCCAAAGCCAAAAACATGGCATCAATTGGATGACATTGTTTTCCGATATGTGTCATAAGTGAACTACAGAACAAACAGACCCTGCACCTGAACAGTCTGTTGAACCACATCCTCTCTACAGGATCTGAAACTGTTGAATGTGTTACAGCAACATATGGCACACCCCACAAGTGTTGGTGCACAACAGACCATGGGAACTATAGTCCTATAAGCCTATGACATCTGATCTGCAAGGCCATTGAGTCCATCATGATTGAAGTCATGAACAGAGCTATTGGAAGCCGACAAACACACAGCCCTACCAACTGTGGTATGATCATGAGCAGATCATGGTTCCCAAACCTGCTAGACTGTTTGCAAGGCAGCCATCCAGGACACACGTCACTGAAGGGAGCTACACACGTCACACATAGACTCTGAGTAGCCCTTTATTAACATCACAGACACATGTTGTACCCACAAATTCAACGACCTGTGCATACATATGTATTGTCATATGAAGGAATGGAAATTTGTCCACATAGAGATCACACAAGCTAAGAATTGTGGAGTCCTGTTCAAGCTGTTAACACCCACATGGTTCATTCCTGGGATTGCATAAAACAAAGTGCACACACATTACCATGTCCAGTCTGATGATGTCAGCATCCTACAAATATAGCAGGAGAAAATAAAACACCCAGTTGAGCATGTAGCGTGTCGTGTTAATGCATACCTCTGTAGTGTCATAACATAATTAGGTAGGGGTTTGAATCCTGCAATTGCTCTGTGTGTGTGGGGGGTGTGTGTGTGTGCAATTTCTGGTGAGAAGGGTGCCCTTTTTGGAGACTAGGTACACACATGAAAAGAGGTAGATTCTTCTTTGGCAAGTCTGATGATGTCAGTATCCTAGAAATATAGCAGGAGAAATGAAAACACCCAGTAAAGCATATAGCGGGTCGTGTTAATGCATATCTCTGTAGTATCATGACATAGTTAGATAGGGGTTTGTGTGTGGGGGGTGTATGTGTCTATGTGATTTCTTGTAAGAGGAGTGCCCTTTTTAGAGACTAGGAAAACACATGAAAAGAGGTAGATTCTTCCTTGGCAAGTCTGATGATGTCAACATCCTAGAAATATAGCAGGAGAAATAAAAACACTAAGAAAAGTACATAGCACATCATGTTAATGCGTATCTCTACAGTATCATAACATAATTAGGTAGGGATTTGAATCCTGCAGTTGTTCTGTGTGTGGTGGGGGGGGGGTGTGATTTCTTGTGAGAGGAGTGTCCTTTTAGTAGACTAGGAAAACACATGAAAAGAGGTAGATTCTTCCTTGGCAAGTCTGATGATGTCAGCATCCTAGAAATATAGCAGGAGAAATGAAAACACCCAGTAAAGCATATCGCAAGTAGTGTTAATGCGTATCTCTGTAGTATCATAACATAGGTAGGGGTTTGGATCCTGCAATTGCTCTGTATGTGTGTGTGTGATTTCCTTTGAGAGGAGTGCCCTTTTTGGAGCCTGTGAAAACACATTCAAAGAGGTAATCTCCTCTTTGGCATGTCTCATGATGTCAGTATCCCAGAAATACAGCAGGGGAAATGAAAACTTCCAGTAAAGTATATAGTGCGTTGTGTGAATGCGGATCTCTCTAGTATCATAACATAGTTAGACAGGGGTTTGAATCCTGCAATTGCTGAGTGCGTGTGTGTGACACTGTTGGTTAATGTGTTGTGGGTGTTGCTTTTACAACTGTATGACATATCAATAAAACAACAGTATGTGCATTGCACACTTCCGGTATCTGTGTGGCACATACATATATGTACACGTGACCTCAATTGGTATCTGTGTGGCAAATACATATATGTACATGTGACCTCAATGAGTTCATAGGTGTGAAGCCTACTTTCTACACAAATACATCTGTTACCATTGACAGTCTGTGCTGCTGCTTCTCAGACCTTAGGTCATATATGTATGTATGTGTGAAGGCCAGCCACTGTAGTGATCTGTGGCCTAGGTCATCTGTGTTACACACACCCATGACAGTTTCTATAGAATAGTGTGAGTGAGGGTTCATGCCTGGGGTATATGTTAGACATGTTCAAACACAACACAGTCTGTCAATAATGGCCATTCATTACAGGTGTATAACACCTCCGTGGATATGCATACAGACCCCTTCATGCTTATGTGATGCACTGAGGGACATTAGCATACCTTTGGAAATGTGAATACCAAAGGACAGATGACATAACATGTGGCTGTATGTACACATTGGTACCCCTGCTACATGCTGTGGACTACTAACAATGTGGTACTGTTAGGATACTATGTATTGTAAATGTGGATGACTATGCTATAGTTGGCTTATAGCTTTACAGCATGAGTTGGTCAACAGGTATCTGTCTGTATGATACCCTTGTGGAGGATAAGTGTCTCATCTGGAGAATGCATTGTAGGCCACTGTATGCATTACCAGATCTGGACGGAGATATCCCTAGTGTGTTTGCTTGTACTTGGGACATCTACATGCCAAACAGGAGTGGTCCCAGGAATGGGTGGCGGCCATTACCACTGGTTACTGGTATAGTATAGTACCGGAAGGACTCAAATGCTACTGTGTATCCTACATCTGTGCGTCAGTTGTCAAGACATCAGCTAACGATTGGGCAAAGTCAGGCTGTTGAGGTTATGTATACTACCAGTATGCAAAACAATGACGGATGTAAACAGTATCACCCACAGCATAGTGTCAAACCATGTCATACACACATGTGTACCCAAGTTGTAACATATGTGTAGTAAAATGCATACTGGCCACCACTAGGAAATATGAAGTGTTAACACTGTGTAATACAGGGCATGTCACCCTTCCCATGTATCCACTATACACATACATGCAGATGGTGAACCTCCACCATGTTCACAAATGTCCACCTGCAAATCTGTACTGCACACATCACACATGTACCATCCACTCACCAACACATGCTGCCAGTGCCGCACACATTGGCTAAGTGGCATATGGGCGGACAATACATTATTGGAATTAACACTGGTGTAAACAATACTACATTGATAATCATAGCTTTAATGCATCATGCCTGCTCAGATATACCTACAAGGATATCAGTACACCATGCTGTTGACAACATGCTAACATTGCTACACTGCTATTAGGTCACCCTGTGCATCAGCACCATGTAAACCTGTTCCTGCATCATTGTCACAGATGAGAGGGGGTGGCACAGTTTCATCATATGCACAGGGTGTGTTATCGGTTTGCCAGAGCCCGACAATGACCCATCCAATCGACGTGTGTGTGTGTGTGTGTGTGTGTGTGTGTGTGTGTGTGTGTGTGTGTGTGTGTGTGTGTGTGTGTGTGTGTGTGTGTGTGTGTGTGTGTGTGTGTATGTGTGTGAGGGACAACAGTACAGTATGGGTCAATGTTGGTGTAATGTGTGTGTGTATGTGTTAGCCCTAGGTGTTTGGTTTATGTGTGTGTGTCTGCATGCACACAGTTCCACCTTGTGGCTGCCACATATGAGTGATTGTGGGACAGCCATGGACTGTACCTGCCAGGCTGTACAGATCACTGTCTCTGGCCACGGACACAGTACAGTGTGTAGCTTGTATGGAGTTTAATCTGTATATATGGAGCATATGCAACACCTGTGGGTTTGGCATAGCTTTGTATGTTAGGCAGAGGTTGCCTCTGGGTAGGCGGTATGTGACACAGTGTAGCTGTGGTTTTGTAAGACAGTCTACATAGGGCATCTGTTTGAGTCTGGTAATACTCTTTGTGAGGTATGTGTCTGGCACCTACTGTCACTGTGGATGTCTTCTGAGGTACATACCAACAGGGCCAATGTACTCTATGATGGGTGTTATGACTGATGACTACAGTGGAACACTGACCTCTTATTCCATGGATGACACACCTTTTCTGATGACGTGGACCATACTCAGTTTACATGACTAGTGTGGCACTGTGATTATCAATAGGGACACTACTGCCCACCTTTGTCCCGTAGTCTCTCATCACACTTTCAGTGTTGAGTAGACTACCACCTATGTGGTAGTTCATGGGTACAGGGTTTTTAACAAGAAGGATGGCAATACGTTTACAACATTGAGCTTGGGCGTACATATGAACATCCATTGGTGTACATATAGATATACATATAGGCACATATACAGTCCACCTTTCCTAGTGGGAATATCAATTATGCAAAGGTTGAGAGGGATGCAGTTATGTAATGATATTGCACAGTCCTGTGAAGAATGCATGGAAGGTAGTCTCAGCCCATGTACCTTTAGCAGGACCCCCTATCTGGAAGACTAAAACCTGAGGAATCATACCCACGGCATTTAAACGCCACATGTCATATGCCAGCACTGTATGCTGTCTTGTTTGCCACACACTACCACCTACATATGAAAATGCACATAACAACCTGCAACAACATATAATTGTCCACCCTTCACAAACAGTTGCAGTATGTCCCTTGCTCTATGCACATGTTCAGATGCTAATTTATCAGACACATACATATCTCTCCATATGTGTGTGCCATACACACACAGGGTCCACAGTGTTATAAGTCCGTACTCCTCACGGATGACCTGTTGGGCCTTGCTACAACATGGACAGTTGTCACATGTGTGCATACAGTAATAGTACAGGGAGTATATATAGCTGCAAATGCTAACATTACTATACTAGCCTGGTACAGCAGTTGCCAATGCTAAGCTACAAATTATGTTACTATCATGCATGTCATACTCTGTCACATCCAAGTTTATATAGGTGTTTGCATTACTCCCCCAAACTGACATTATACGCAGTACTGTACAGACAATAGCTAGCATGTTCAGATGTTCGACATATAATGCTGAGATACATATGTCACAGTTATGTCCCACTGCACACAGCTACACACTAATTTGTCCATGGCAGTAGTTATGCATGGCATCACTGCATACATACCTACTGCTGCCACATATGCATGTTTCTGAATATGTACAGTACTATTCATAAACATCTACTACTTGCTGGTAACTACAAATCTGTTACATACCTGTTACTCACTGTCAGGTCCGTCTGTGTATGCTTTTCAAAGTTTTGTTTTATTTATTAAGTAAAGTTTTTTGCTTATTTGTTATTATTGGTTATTAATTACGTTTTTTTCTTAATTAATATATTTCAGTTTTACAGGAGTAAATATAATATTTACTTAAGTAAGGTTTCTTTATTAAGTAATAAAGTTTGTCAGTAGTTGCTGACACGTGCAATGTAATGATTGCATGTGGGAATAGCAAGTACAATCTGCTTTTATGGGTATCTGGGCATGTGCATGTGATGCCCTCTGCACCAATTGGTGCCCAGCATTTGGTATATGCATACAGCCTGCTGTGTGGTAATTGCAGTACTCACTGTCATAGCAACTCAATGCTATAAATTGTTAAGGTATGTAGGCGTAGCCCTTTCAGATTTCCAGAATGGGGCCCATGCTTGTTTGCTGTGGACACTGTTGTGCAAGTCAGAAGGTTGGTATACTTCTTATATCTGAAGCTAGAGGTGTAGACAGTGATGTACATGTTGTACTCAGGCCTGACTGTTGCCACTTGCAGTACAGAGCTATCAGTGTAGAGTTTAACTCACCCCTACAAATGCTTACACAACATTTATGTGACTATGTAGTTTCTTTTCTACTCATATAATTAACTGCCATACAAACGTAATTATTGAGAAGTATTATTTTGGCACATGAACTGTTTGTGAACTGTTTTACTGTGAATATTAATGTACACATTTCTGCAGGGTTTGTGGTTTTATTGTTGACATTAGCACAGGGTTCACAGGACAACTGGACAATTCCAGTACTGTGTATGCCTACCTACATCCTTGGTAGACCCTAAACACACAAGTGTATTTAAAATGTGTGTGTGGGGGGTTGCTGACATACAGAGAGCATTTTGTATTATTGGGTGAATGTTATCTTACTGGACTTAAAGGATTGGTGTGCACCTGTTGGTTTATCAAGGCAGGTGGTCTATCTGCATAGTTCCCAACTGTGAACCTATCCAGATGGTAGTCAAATGTTACACTGTTATTCTTTGTCTGTGCAACCCACAGGTGTTTTCATCACTAGTACAATGGCATTGTTACAGTCAGTTGCTACCAGTACATGGCTACATCCTTTGGTATTTCTGTGTTGTACTCCTACATAAGGGTATGCTTGTGGAAGTCCTCCCACAGCTATTTGCAGAGTGTGTAACAGCAGGATAGCTGCTATGCCTGTGTGTTTGTGCCTCTGCCAGGCCTATGAAACACTCAGATACATCTTTGCATGGAGTCAGGGATAGGTAGTTAAATGTGAAGTACACCTTACACATAATAGAGACAGTAAAAGTCTAGACTTGTGTGAAGCAGTGCATATGGATTCGTACTCCATTTGTGAAGTACAAGCGGGGTCTACTGTTATGATTGTCAGTATTCATTGTGTAATACCCCACCTTTCTGACTGACGTCAGTACTTTTCAGAGGGATTCAGAGGGACACAGCTTAAATATATTTCACAATCAGGGACATCTCTGTAAAGTAGTCACAGTTAGGTAGTATGGCCTCTGCCCTGATCAGATTTGCCACTGTTTGTCCTGCTATGATACTGTGTGGGGGTTGTAAAGTGCCTCTGTAACTTTATTTGCTGCTAGAATGGCTGCTTCTCATATCATACTCATGTAATGCATTTCACAACAATTGCTGGCAAAGATCAACAAAACAAGCTTTGTGTTATGACCTTCCTATTTTTCCTTTACATTCAGTCATTGAAATGCATGATATATTTATTTGAGCACCATGTTATTATATATCTGCTGTGGCTTAGTGGTAATTCATACAGTCTAATCATGTCAATGGTCTGGGGTTCGAGATTGGCAGAGGTATTTTCTTTTGCTGCTGAGCAGAACAAGGGCCATGACATAGAGTGACTAAGGCACTTTTAAGCAGTTGTAAGCAGGTTTGCGTGGGGTTTGCACGATGCTTAGAGATGCTTAGCTAAGCGCACACATGCGCACACTCACTTAAACCTGCTTACTACTGCTTAAAAGTGCTTACTCTCGCTAACCCCTGCGCTAATTTCTTTGAAAGAAAAGAAAATGGGGAGATAGGAAAGTGATGAAAAAAGGGGCACAAAGAGGGAAAGACAGTAGGAAAACAAGCTCGAGATGTGCAGGATGGGTGTAGGGAAGGTCCATAGCTGCCCATTTCTTTACCAGCAACAGCTGTGCATATGCAATAAATTTGGAGTAACATTTGAAACCTTCCACCCCTGGGAGAGGGGTGCGGACAACAAAGTATGTTGTACTGCGAATTATAATTATCAATTTACATGTCCAGCGGACATGTGTGTGAAATGGGGTGTAATTTTTTTGTGGGTACATATTGCCTTTTTTTTTTTTTTTCAGGTGAGAGTGGAAAGTGAGGTAGAGGAATTAGGTATGTTTGGGGAGGTAGGTTAGGGAGGTAAACAGACAAGACAAACAGGATGCATACAGGGGCGGTGTATGACACATGGGGTGGGTGAACACAATTGACGGGGACGGATGTTTGGAAATCACAAGCCCATGAGCCCACAGATGGTAACAGTGAAACTGAGATCCCCACCCATGGGCAGTCACCACTGCACCTTCACAACCCCGAGGGTGGCTGTGCTGGGGGCTGAGTAGGATGGGCAGGCTCACCCGTGAGACGCACCACTCTCGCCTTGAGCTGGCATAGGGGATCAATGACTGAATGCTGGATCTCCCTATACACCACAACCTGGACCCTTCGAAGGGTGACAGGTGGCCCTTCTCTGCCCACATTTGCATGGGGGGGGTGAGCCCCATCCCCTGCAGCGCTTCTGCCCGAAGGTGGCACAGGACCAACAGAGGAGGGGAGCCCAGGCTGGGCACTGGACCTGCTGGTGCCAGGTGAATTCGCCAGTTGAGGAGGGACAGGTGGGTCCGCTGGGACAGGCCTTCCCATACTTTCTGTGATTAGGTGTGTTTAATTACAACATAAACAACAGCATTCCAAATTAGTTGTAACAGCATGCAGTAATATTCCCATTAATCCAACGCACACTGGAACACAACACGAACAGCAAACAGTGTTTGAAAGTTTTTTAATTCTATATAATTTCATACTCCATTTGATATAAGTGGCAGTGCATCAAAAGTTTACAAACTTTGAATTACATTTTTCCTATTCTTGTAATTCAATAGCTTATTTATTTATTTACATACATTTTTACATATAGAGTTTTTAAAGATTATATACATTTACCAAGTACATTTACCAAGTATATTATTATTATTATTATTTATTAATTATATTATTAATTATATATTTAATATACATTTACATCCTATTTATTATTGTATGTAAGTATGTGTTCATCTGCCCTAATATATTAAATTATTTACTATTTATTATTTTTGAAACAATACATTTTAGAACAGCTTTATATGCATTTGATGTGGATCAATATGAACACGTATATGAATGGCCCTTTTAAATTTTAACGTCGTATTAATCAATTATTCAATTAATTTAACTACTATTGGGAATTATGTATGTATAAAAGACTGTTGATGCCTACTACAAGTAGATTCTGAAGAAGTCTCCGCTTAGGAGATGAAAGCGCTAAATCTAAGTTCTGTTTCTGTTACGTCTATTTTGTTGTTTTAAATTAAAGTATTTAGTATTTTAATACTTTCTGCCTGGTCGTGGTTCATGCTGGCATTTAGTACGGAGGTGCAGTAAAAAGGAAGTGGAATAGAAGGGGCAGCCTTAATAGTGCCGGAACGCAACTGTGTGTTTGTGGATTATTCCTTTTGGTTGCAAGTTGGTTTTTGTTGTTTTGTCTTCGGATCCGAACACGAGGAGTCCTTCAAGTATAACAATACAAATGGAGAGTAGCGGAATGCTGAGTGAACTTTTGCGAGTGATTCAAGCGTACTCGCAAACTGAAAATTCACCTGCGGGAACATCTACTGAGATTCCCTGTGCACAGAGCAGCCCAAAGGACCGGAGGGCAAATAGAGTGACGTCTGAAGCCAGCGACCAGCAGACACGAGGTGGTGGAACTAAGGAGGTGAACGCTAGTCGGAGAAATGCGAATACAAGGGACAACAACCAGCATTTCCATAAGGACAATGATAGGGACGCTTATACTAACTTTGAGAAATATAGAGACTTGGATTTCAATTCATGGCTGAATAAATCCTTTATGCGGAGTGGAAAAGAAAAAGAAAAAACAGGTACCAAGGGAGAAGTTAACACAATAACTTATAAAGACAAATGTAAGGACTTTAAGAAAATGTTATTTAAATATAAATCTCTGACAGTTGAGAATTGGTATCTTGAGAAATGTGTTAAAGAAAAGATAGTCCCTAAGGGGCTTAGAATCTATAAATTTCCCAATAGTAGTTTTAATGATGAAATATTTTTTAAAAAAGTGTGTGACATTTTAAATGACTGTGGATTGTTAATTTTAAGGGCAATGATACAGCATAATACTGAAGCTATGGAAAGTTTGAAAAATGACATAGACAAGATTCATGTTGACATTAACAATGATTTATTACATTCTTTAGAAGAGTATAAGGTTGTGTATTATAGAACGCTACATGATGCTGATATGGCTGCAAATACTAACATCAACCGTAAACTAAAGTAGTTGGATAGGGACATTTTAGTGTATGAAAAGGGTAATGCATACAACATGGGAAAACCCACCCTTAACCAGAAGTCTACCAATTTTGTTAAACCTTCCTTTCAGTATGGGAATAATAAGTATTCCCAACAAAGAGGGGTTTTTAGAGAAAGACGCTGGGAACATGGTGGAATAGATAGGAACAACCGATCCTACTATGATGAATTTCCGAACCTTGAAAGGGCTGGTAGCATGGTTGACAATAATGTACCCTTAGAAACAGAAGAGGTTAGGAGATCAGAAAGGTTGAGAAATAGGAACCAGCAAGCTTCTTATGCACAAGCTACATCAGGGAATAACACAGGTTTAGGGAGGGGTTATCGTGAGCAAAATTTTCACTGACCCCTGCCCCTGAATTACAACATAATATAGATATTGAATATATTATTGATACTGATGACAACACCAATACTTTTAATGGGATTTTAAATACTTATAATAATTTTAACATTTTTAATTACACTGATATTAATGTTGATAAAAGTTTCTTTGAACTGTTTACAAAAGGTTTTACCTTTGTTCCAGTGGTCAAACCTAGTATTGATAATTTTATCTTGGACATTAAATTATTTACCCGTAAATTGAATTTTAGACATATATTCAATGACAAAATTGAACACAATAAGATGAATCCATTAACTAGGCGCAGCACATACAACCCACCTTTACATTATGAAATTTTGAACTTCGAAAGATGTATAACCAATAAAATTCGGGACGAATATAAAATGAGGAATAGGGTGCAAAGTAATTTGGACAAAAAGGAAAATAAATTATTACATGAATTAAGTAATAATAATAAAATACGCGTAATGAAGCCAGATAAGGGGGGAGGTATAGTCCTTATGGACAAGTGGGACTATACGAAGAGAATGAAAGATATTTTAGATAAGGACCACCAATATTGTTTGATTACCAAAAATGAGATCAACATTTTATATAGAAAGATAGATTTGATTTTAGATGACAATTTATTTTGTGGTATGATTGATCTCGAGTTACATAAGTTTTTAACAGTACCTAAACCGGTCATACCTGCAATTTTTGGTATACCGAAAACGCACAAATCAGTGGTGGACCCCCCCATGAGACCCATAGTTGCTTCTCAAGGATCCAAAACCCAGACTATGGCAATTTACGTAGATACTATGATCAAGGAATTCTATGTAAGACACAATCATATAATTAAGGATTCATGGGACTTTTTAACTAAAATAAATGATAGTGCCTACAGTGATGAAATGTATTTTATAACAATTGACATCAAAGATTTATTTTCAGTCATTCCACAAGATTTATTTTCAGTCATTCCACAAACCATTGGTATGGAATGGTTCGAGGAAGTTTTAACAGAAATGAAATTTCTTACACCTATCCAGTATAGAATTGTCCTAGAATGTATGGAATTGGTATTGAAATATAATTTTGTATATTTTGAGGGTGATTATTATCACCAAAAAGAAGGAGTTGCGATGGGCTCTGCCTGTGCCCCGGTGTATGCCAATATAATTATGTTCCACTGGGAAAAACAATATGTCTTCAAATCTTTGTACAACCAATACATTGTTAAGTACTTTAGATTCTTGGATGATATCTTTGTTCTATGGAATGGAAATAAGGAATATATTATGGAATTTTTAGAGTATATTAATCAGACTACCTCCTTTTTGAGATTTGTACATCAGGTAGAAAAGGATGAAATACACTTCCTAGATATTAAGTTGAGTAAAGATAGAGGGAGAAAATGCTACAAATCTAATGTATTTAGGAAGGAACATTTTTCAAATGCTTATCTCCATTTTTGTAGTGACCATCCATATCAATTAAAGAAAAATGTTGTCAAGGGACAAATGATTAGGATGGCGAGAATGATATCAGAGGAAGATGATTTTTTGGAAGAAATGGAACATGTTGAGGCAATGTTCATTGAAAGAGGATACCCAAAGGAACTTATAATACCAATAAAACAATATGTAATACAGGAGAGGCAAATTAGATACAAACCGCTGTTACATAAGATGGACAATACTATAGATGACAATGGGTTAAATAATAATAATACTAATATTGATAATAGTAATGTATGTGATGTTATTGGTAATAATTTTACACCATATCTCACTATTACCTATTATAAGGATATTGGATTGTTGAAGAAGAGTATCTACGAAGTATGGAACATGTTCAAAAACATGGCAGTTAAAACTGATGTTTTTAAAAGTGAGCTTAAACTCAGTTTTAGAAGAAATAAGAACATCAAAAACACTTTGGAGAGAAAGAAAACAGAGAAGGAAGGGACTAGTAAAAAGCATGGGACGTTCAAATGTGGCAGATGTGCCCAGTTCCCTTATATTGCAGACACAAAGGAATTAATAATACCTAACTTATCCCTGACTTTAAGGGCAAAGAAATATTGTACTTGTTATTCTAAAGGTGTCATATATTTAGTCATGTGTAAAGCATGCCAAAGATATTATATTGGAAAAACTGAAAGACACCTTAGAAATAGAATATATGAGCACATAAGAGACATAAATAAACATAATGAGAATAATGCCCTATATCGACATGCAACAGAGTGCAAAAATGCTGACTACAAATTTTGGGTATTGGAAATGGTAGAACATATGGAACGAGGGGGTGATTGGGAAACCAAAGTCGAATACAGGGAGATGATATGGCAACTCAGGCTAGATGCCTGTGGTAACTGGGGTCTGAATGACCATATATCTATCACCCCTGCATTAAAAATTTTAGCCAGTGACCCAAAAGTGAAAATGTTATGAGGGATGTATTAAGAAATACTATAAGAATTGTAGGGGACACTACAATACTGTTACAAAATTACAAAAATACAAAAACAAAAATAAAAATACATAAATATAATGATATTTTTTACAATGGTCCTTTCGATGTTGCTGTAATGTTTTCTAAAATGTTTTCTATAATGTTTTTACAATGTTTTCTATAATGTCTTTTACAATGATTTTTATAATGTTTTTATAATGTTTTTTACAATGTTTTTCATGTTTTTTGGAAAAGTTTCTGAAATGGTTTTTGGAATGTCTTCTAATATGTTTTTTGAAAATGCTCCAAAGTAAAACAATGGTTACCCCAAGTTCAGAACATGTTCACTACATGGTTAGGAAAATTAAGTAATGAGAAATATTTAATATTCAATATTTAATATTTAATATTCAATATAATGACATTTAAAATTATTTATTTATTCGATCAATAGCTTATTTATTTATTTATTTATTTACATACATTTTACATATAGAGTTTTTAAAGATTATATACATTTACCAAGTACATTTACCAAGTATATTATTATTATTATTATTATTTATTAATTATATTATTAATTATATATTTAATATACATTTACATCCTATTTATTATTGTATGTAAGTATGTGTTCATCTGCCCTAATATATTCAATTATTTACTATTTATTATTTTTGAAACAATACATTTTAGAACAGCTTTATATGCATTTGATGTGGATCAATATGAACATGTATATGAATGGCCCTTTTAAATTTTAACATCGTATTAATCAATTATTCAATTAATTTAACTACTATTGGGAATTATGTATGTATAAAAGACTGTTGATGCCTACTACAAGTAGATTCTGAAGAAGTCTCCGCTTAGGAGATGAAAGCGCTAAATCTAAGTTCTGTTTCTGTTACGTCTATTTTGTTGTTTTAAATTAAAGTATTTAGTATTTTAATACTTTCCGCCTGGTCGTGGTTCATGCTGGCATTTAGTACGGAGGTGCAGTAAAAAGGAAGTGGAATAGAAGGGGCAGCCTTAATAGTGCCAGAACGCAACTGTGTGTTTGTGGACTATTCTTGTAATTCCCTGAATCAAAAGACTTATTTTATATATTACAAAACATTAAATGCAATAAATGCACTCCATCTCATATAAATTTTTTTCAAAAAATACTCACAATTGTGTGCATATTATGAATAAACATCATGAAAAAACATGAAACTTTTATACACGGTTCTTTTGCATAAAACATGCAATTTTAAATTTCCATATTCATGCCATTTGGAAAAAGAGTTTTAAAATTGAGAATGAACCTGGATTCCATTTCCAATAACTTTTCATGAAAAACTGCATCATCACCAAAATTCCTAGGCTTACCCAAAACACAAAAAAGAAATCCTTCAGGATCCCCCTTGTGTTGCTCACAAAAATGCTTGGCCACCGGACTTTCCATTCATTTATGCCTTATATCTCCCAAATGTTCAAGAATTCTTAGTTTGACCTTTCTGCTAGTTTGACCTATGTACCACCTTTGTTTCACACAACCACACCCTATAGCATACACTACCCCAGTAGAATTGCAATCAAAGAATTCTAAAGCCCTGTATACTACATTATTAATTCTTGTTCCATCTAGACTTTTAACTTTGGAACACACTTTGCAGTTTTCACATCTAAAGGTCCCCTTCCTGATATCATCTTTATATACATTTCTAACATTCAATATTTCCTTCAAATTGGAATATCTGCTATAAGAAAAGGTAACCTTAGATGGAAATAGTTTTCCCACCTTGTCATCTCCAGTGATGATAGGCCACAACTTCAACACTAACTCTCTCAATATACAAGAAAATTGTGAATACTTGGTAACAAAATACATGCTATTTACTGACCCTTCACCCTCCAATCTAGCCATCTGTGCACCTGAGCATCCATTCCCATATCCTCGACCCCTCCAGATGGTGTCCCTTAAACCCAATTCCTGTTCTACTTTGACTCTGGCTATTCTAATTTTATCACTAGAATAACCTCTTTCTTTAAGTTTTCTCTCAATATTATTAAACTCACTGTTAATCCTTCCAAATTCAGACGTATTGGCTCCAATACGTTTGAATTCTCCGAATGGTAAGGAGTCTATGAGATGGTCACTATGCATGCTAGAGGCATGCAAAAAATTTTCAGCTGCTGTCGCTTTATAAAATAATTTATATTGTACTTTATTATCAGGACTTAAGTATATTTCAATGTCCAAATATTGGATACTCTTACCACCAATCACATGAGTGAAATCCAAACCCCATGGATTTTCTCTCATTTCTGAAATAAATCCCTCAAATTCTTTTGGATCACCTCTACACAAAAACAAAAGATCGTCTATAAATCTCATATATTTTACTACCTTGTTTTTAAAAAATTCCCTGGGATAAATGAAACAATTTTCAAAATGGGCCATAAACAAAATTGCATATGAGGGTGCAAATGCTGCCCCCATAGCCGTGCCTTCCTTTTGCAGAAAAAAACTCCCCTCGAACTCAAAACAATTGTGTGTCAAACAAAATTCCAACAAATTAAGAATGTAACTAGTCCTTGGCCCTTCCCCCAACATTTTACTAACAGCTTCCAATCCCCAATGCTTGTTGATGCTTGTATATAAAGATTTTATGTCAACACTGGCCCAGTAAAAATCCTGTTCCCAACTAATGTTCTTTATCTTTCTACTAACATCCTTTGTGTTCTTTACATGTGACAGTATCCTATTCAAGTGACATTTTAACATAGAATCCAAAAATATCCCAATGTTTTACAAGTAAGCCCCTTTACCAGAAACAATGGGACGACCCGGTGGATTCCTAATGTCCTTATGCACCTTTGGAATAATAAAAAATCTAGCATTTCTTGGGTTTTTAATGTGCAATCCTTTTATGTCAGCCGACATAAAGAAGCCCAACCTTTCTCCCTTCTCCAATAGTTCCAACAGCAACAAGTTATATTCCTTGCACCTGTTGGAAACTAATTCAGTATATGTACTAACATCCAGCAACAAACCCAAAGTGGTTGAATTGTATTTTTCCCTAGGTAAAATAACCCAATTACCGCCTTTATCTGCCTGGGTAAATACATACTCTTCATTGGACTTCCTTAAGTCGCATAAAGCTCTCCATTCATCCTTGCTTAAATTGTACTTTCTCTTGCCCCTGCTAAACCTTTCATGTTCCTCTTCTAATTGCTTTAACAAAGTTTTTTCAAAGACACAAATAGCTATATTTCTTTTAGGTGGAATAAAGTTACTTTTATATGGAACTTTGGGAATAGTCAGCCTACCATATCCAGTGTTGAATGAAAAACCACTCTCATCAGAACAATTTTCATCATATGAAAATATGTCCACCAAATCATTTTCATGCAATGTCATGTTCATTAAATAATTATCTAAACTAACATCACCCTCACCCACATTAACAACATCAACAGTGTCTTTTTGTTCAGAAAAAAATTCCCTCAAATGTAATTTTCTACAAAATTCTTTAACATCAAGGGAAATGTCCGCTAAAGAGGGAAAACGCACTGGAACAAATTTTGTTCCCTTATATAGAACCTGCTTGGCAAATTTGGTGATAATGCAGTTGGACAAATTCAAAATATTAAAACGCTCACCTCCATCCCACTGTGAACAAAATGTATCTATGAGTCCAAGGTTACGCTGCACAAAAACATTCTCAAAACCACCAATATCAAAATTATTGTCTCTGTCTCTGTCCAAAAGGTTATCATCTTCTCTTTCCTTTGCCCTGAAAACGGCACCCTCTTCCATTCAACTGTACCGGACTTTGCCCAGAGTTGTTTGTTGTTCCGTTAGATCCCGAAACTGTTTCCTGCTCCATGTTCAGATCCTCGAAGGAAACACTCTTCCTACTACTGGACTCCTCAATAGAAGATGCAGAAGTATCTCCAACGCCAGACCTTGACCCCCCTCTGACGTCACGAACAGCGCCATGCTTTCTCTTAAAGCTGTACTGCCAGGAAAACAACTTACCGGAATCATGGTCTCTGGTGTCACGGAGAAATTTTCTTTTTTTGCGTAAAATAACCTCCGCTTCCACCTTTGAAACCCTTCCTTTTATATCAACCAAGTTTTTATCAAAAACACTCACAGAGCTCTCATCAATGAGTGTCTTCTGCAGTTGTAAAATAGAAGCACGGACTTTTTCAAGAATTCTTTCATTCCTTTTTGCCAACACACCAAGCCAGCTTAAGGTACAGGTTTGGAGTTGGTTGGTTTTGTGGTCATTAATCCAACACACCAAGGTTCCAACAGTTGAACAGCAAGCATAACACATGCATATATTGAATGACAGTGGACATTCCAACAGCATGCAGAGATGATTGGTAGCAACAGGCCACCATGATTGTGGTGTTTGAACAGGGCACATGCATCAAAGTGAATGCAGATATTTATTGAACAATAGGACATATGTCCCAACAAATGTTTGAGATTACACATACCCATTGAGGTGTGGAATTGCATGGTTTATGCACATACAGTAGGGTGTAGAAAGAAACCTCAATTAACATCTTATAAGTACTTTTAGTCTACACTACATTCCTAGTGACTGCAGGTGTATATCCCCTACATGTATTATTACACTTGCCAACATGCATTAGGTTGTATAATGGGTTTCGCTAGTTCATTATATACCTGACCTACATCTGACATACTAATTGTCCAAGATGCAGATGTTACTGCTACATACTTCTTGGTTTTATTTATATTTCTTTAACTACATATCTGGATGTGTTCACATGACATTTTCAGTTCAATTTGTACATAACCCTGCATTTCTTGTAGCACACTCACATTTCTGGGGAACAGATTAACAAGCTACTTGTGTGCCAGATTTACTTATGCATGCCAGCCAGTAACTGACTTTTGAGGACTGTATATATGCTTCACAGCTACTAGCACTTCCATCACACACTTTAGATGGGACTGCCCAACTGTGGATTGCCAGCACTTATTAAAACAGTACTATTTGTATAATGCAAGGGTACAACAACATTTCAAAGTAAGTGACACAGACACACTCCAGGTTTTATACCTTTATTAATTACATTACACACTTTTCCACAGGCTCTCTCCTTTATTTGATATTATAGTGCATATGGAAGACATATTCAAGACATATTATACCTTTTTTAATAGGTTAGAACACTCTTTTTCAGGCTCGCTCACTTATTTTATATGACAGTACCTGCAGAGATATTATTTCGGACATATTTTACCTTTTGTAATGGGTTACCACACTCTTTTTCTGGCTCTCTGACTTATTTTATATAACAGTACATGCAGAGGACTTATTCAGGGCATTTTATGGCTGTATTATTGGACTACAACAATTTCTTTCAGGCTCTCTCCCCTATTTTATATAACAATATATGCAGAATAATCACTAACCTGCCTGGTGGCACAGCCTTAGCAGCCTATCTGCATAGGCTTGCTGATTCGCAGCACAGTCACCTGCAGCTGTGAAGTAAATGAAGGGATACTGAGACATACCTATCCATTATACAGAATCAATGATCATTTCTTACATACTGCATTCCATGGCTACCTACTCAGTTGTGGGGCATCTTGCATCTCACGGGCCTCCTGTATCCATTGGTTCAGTAGGTCCTGCTTCCATCTCTTCAGGTCTGCATGGTGGTGACAGACCTGCTCACCAGTCCGAGGAACGCCTGCGACACTGGTGAGGTCATGAGCTAACCGGTTCCAAGCCTCTGCCTTGTACTCCATCCCTTGGAACTAGCCCTGCAGGCGTCTTGACTCATGACGGTGGACAAGGAGTCAAACCATGTATTTCGACTCCTTGATGCCCCAGTGTTGCACTCGGAGGCATGTACCCTCTCCAGCACCAGCCATTCTAACTGCAGATGGGAGCTACAATCAGTTATGGCGAGTATTCCCGCCTATGGGGCTTAAATATGCCACATTTCCCACACTTTTTTGTGATTGGCCATTTTTGAAAATTCTCAGCTGACTGCAGGCCTGCTTAGCAATGGTTATTCTCCCATTTATAAGTATATGTATGTTGACAGTGGCTGTTTATCCTAAACTGTCATAGCTTAGTGGTTCAGTACATTGATTATGGTGCACAGAGACCTGGGTTTGAACATTGTCATTCATTTTATTTTACTACTGTCCAGACAGGCTAAGGGGTGTGGCTGTGTTTAAGCAACTTTGCTCAACGTTGCTCCACGTTGCCCTACGGTGCGCTGGTTGGCACGGCGCACACCTCCACGCAAACCGATTGCCCTGGGTAAAGCGCTATTTAGCTATGGGCAACTACACTGCACTGGGTAAAGGGCTATTTAGCTATGGGCAACTACATTGCGCTGGGTAAAGCGCTGCTGAACTACAGGCACCTATATTGCGCTGGGTAAAATGCTGCTTAACTGCGGGCAATTATATATTAGGATCCTTTATAAATATATATTTTGTTCACTGATACATAGGCCATTTCACTGGTTTTTAGTAAACTTTTAATCATATATGTCGGGTATTATTTCATAAACTAATTTAAAACATAAATAGGAAGGGGAGTGGTGGGACTTGAACCGTGAATGCCTCCTCTTTGTGCGAACGGTCTACCATTATGCTATTGCTATTTGGCGTAATTTGCATAAACATTCCTTCTTATGCTCTTCCATGTCGGGATTGCTAACTGCAGCTAAGCAATGGGCACACCCGCGCACACAGGTGCAAATACAGGCAGCTATTTCGGGAATTAAAAAAAAATAAAATTAATGTTTTACTTTTTATAACTGTGCTGGGGGTTTACAATGTCAGGGAGTGTGGTGTTGGGTACATGGAAATTTGAGCGGACTCGCTCTTGTGTGTTTACATTTTACATTTCTGACACTTGCAGGGGCTTGGACATTTAGACTGCTCGGCAGTCGGACACGCCCCCTGCTTTCCTGCACAGACCGTGTTAGACTTGCAGTTGAGTCAGCATGCCCTCATGAATATTCATGGAACGCTGACATCATACCATTCAACTGCAGCCTCTGAGTAAGACTTATTTAGTCTTACACGGAGGGTTTGTGAATCCGGGGGAAAATGTATTTCTTAATTTTCAGTTTCATCTTGATTAAATGAGTATTGCTGTTTTTTATAATACTTGTAAATTGCACCAGTGATGAATAGAAAGCCCAGAATAAACTGGAAAATAAACAATGGCTGGCTTAAAAAAACAAATTCTGACAAAGTGGTTCATGTAATCATTTTGCCATGGTCACCTGTATACATAAATGGAAACAGTTGGTATTTTTAGTTCCAGACAATCTGACTTGTAATGGGATTGGTTAGTTTTGGTTCTTTTATGCTTGAATACTTTCAGAATCCTCTCTTTACACATACTTATGATGAATGGAAAACTCATTTTATCAACATTTGTTTTGTACAATGGTCTTTATTTAAGTGGCAGTGTAAGGTGCTAGATTCAGTTTTCCATCCCTTTGCTGTTAGCTTGGCATTCCATATACTAGCTTACAGTGGTATGTCAAAGATTTATATTTAAATATTTCTTAACCAATAAACGATGGGTTTATATGTATATTTTGCATCACGTTATGCATATTTTAATTATGCTAATATTTTGCAGAGGATACACTTAAAGAGAACTCACAGTGTCTTTCCTTTAAACTTTTGCCCTGTAAAATAGCAAATTATCCAAAAATAAATTTAATATTGATATTGCCAATAAAAGCACACATTGACCATTTTCAAGCAATTTTGATTAACACAGAAACTGCTCCACTAACTGACTAAATTCTTTAGCTAACTTGTTTGTTTGAAATTAATCTAGTCAAGGTAAATTTTGGTCCAGGCCAAGTCACCTATTTAGATATTGTCATAACGTATTATATCAGTCCCACTTATGTGTCTCAGAGTAAATGACAGAGATAAAGAGAGAGACAGAAAGAGAAAGAGAGACAGATGAAACCCTGACTGCAGCCCTGGTAACCAATATGATTCACCCATCTGGCAAGGAAGGAAGGAGTTACTGAGTTAAATATGTGAAGTGTAACACCAGGCCTTAGCAGTGTGTGCAGCCCTATCACTCTTGAGACACCATCCTGTCATGGAACTTCAGTAAGGTAGCACTAAATAATGACAGACATTTGTGATTCAAACTTCATACCCTTCAGAAAATGCATGGTAACGCAAAGTCTGTTATTCTAGCAATTTTCTAAGTTTATACGAGAAATATTTAAAAATCTGTCCCTTTTTTGGGGTCTTTGTTTCCCCATTATTTTTGGTTTTGTCCATATTTCTTGCAGTAAGAGTTTGGGAATCGAGATGGAATTTGCCAGCAGAGGTGGATAGGGTGAGGTGGGGTGGGGTACATGTGGTAAGGAAATGAAAACAACAGGATCAGTATAGTAATATGGAACAGTGAGGGGGTTCTCTTTAAATGTCTAAAGGGGAAAAGAAGGAATGTGTAGTTAGGAAAGATTATACTACTACAAAAAAACAAAAGTGAATCTAAGAGAGGCAGAAAAATTCCTGAGCTCATAGTATGTGATAAAGGATACGTGATAACAAAAGTTGAAGATAAAAAAGTCAGGGATAGAAATACATTTAAAAAAAAGGTTAATGGCAGTGACAGTAAAGGTATTAAGATGTGATGAAGGCAGATGGGCAATATGGCAAGGAAGGGTAAAGGGAACTACATAGAAAATAAGAACCCATATGCAATCCAAAGATGAAGAGAACATTCTTCAGCAGATTCATTAAAATATGAGAGCAAGTATGGAAGGATGAGACAGAAATTACACAGGGCAACTTTAAAGTAATTAATAGACTATTTGGGAGGATGTAATCCAACTGGAAAATAAAGTGGGAGTTAAAAGTGAGCACAAAGAAAGTGAATGGAGGGATATCTGGGGGAACATCTAAATGGAGGTAAGGAAATGCACATTAGTACAGGAGTACAGGCCAGCAGACCAGGGAGAATACTGGGGAAAGGAGACTTAATGCAGGGGGTAGGAATTATATATATATATATATATATATATATATATATATATATATATATATATATATATATATATATATATACACACACACAAATATATATGCACACATATACAAAAGAGTTGCATTTCAGAACATGAAGGTGCAACTAGATGATAGAGGAGAAGGTGACAAGGGGTGGAAATGGGTAATTTTCAAATGGAAGGAATATGAAGTTGGTACAAATCTGCAGAATATAAAGAAGAACCAGTAAGAAAATAAGTTATGGTACTGTTGTACACAGTGAAGGCAGCAATTGGTGGAAAAATAAGAACAGAATGATGGAAGAGGAAGGACACAGCTAGAGAGATGGAGGACTTGGAGAAGTCCTTTATAATAAATCAGAAGGACATCTGGGAGAGCAGATAGCATAAAGAAAAACAAATATAAAAAGTGTCATTAAAGACAAAATAAGAAACCAAAATCATGACAGCAACAGATGCTGAACAACGGTACTGGAGGGATTATTGGTATTTGATGGGGCAGACAATGAGGAAACAGCCAGCAAAAATGCAAATCCAAACAAGAAGGTAGAGAGGTACATTGAAAGGGGAGGATGGGCCAGTTATGGAACATGTAGAGATCAGACATACCTTAAGAAATCTCTACTACCACCTATATATGAAGAAGAATAAGGGAGGAAGAAGGTGTGGAGCTGAGAGGAGAAAGGACAAAGGAGAAAGGTATGAAGTAATGCAGGAATAGAAAGATCTCTAATTTAGGTGCCACCAGTGAGACAATAAATGGGAAATGTGTTAGATGAAGGAAATGAAATCAGGAGGCCATCCTATAGACCAATCTCATTAAAAAGTACAGCGATAAAGATGTTAGCTAGAGTACTGCTGAGTAGGCTAGATGATATACTAACATTCAGGGAGGACAAAATTGAGTTGCTAGAAACAGAAGGATGGACAAAACTTGTGGAGGCTGACATAGTTCATGAAAGAGGAGGAATGGAAAGAAGAGTGCGAATGAGTAGTCTGCCAGGTAGGACTGCAGTGGGAGATCCTGGATCAGAGGAGAGCTGGGGGTCAGGTTTGTGAAGTGAGTCAAGCAATCTGTGACCAAGAAGAAACAGAGGTGACAGTAAAATAAAGGATATCAGACATAGTGAAAATCAACTGTAAAACAAGACAGGAATGTCTGTAACCATACCCTTTACCATATTGCATACTGTCCAGATTACTGTAGACTGCCCAGATTTTTGCCTCATATTTTTGGTTTCTTCCTTAGAAAATGTGTGGTTTTCTGGCAAATCAGTGATTCATGACATACATTTCAGTTTCAGAAATAACACGAATCCTATTATTCTATCAACTTTTTAACTTCATAAGATCACTATTTAAAATCTTCCCCTATTTTTGGGTGGCTGCCCCCCCCCCCCCATTATTTTAGGACAAGAGGTTGTGATGCCTTTATCTCTATGGTGGTTCACTCTGATTATCAAAGTTTAAGAAATTCACTTTAGGAAATACCTGGCAATACTAAGGATATTTGAAGAGACATAGAGACAAATACACCCAGATATGGACAATTTCTTAAT